>NC_084594.1:27569756-27869756 GCF_033807715.1 Cololabis saira | reverse complement strand
TTTATGATTTTGCTTTTATACACCACCACATCAGCTATGAGATAAATCAATCAAGATGATCAAATGTGTACACTTTCAGCTTTAATATAAGAGGTTTCCCATAAACACAGCTTTTACCATTTAGACGTTATAGCCATTTAAAGCAAACTACTTCCATTGTCAGGGGCTCAGAAGTCTTTGGACCGAGAAGAGGTTCAGGACAAGCGTGTCTGTTCCCTTGATGAAGCAAATAAAAAGGTCTGGCGCTGATAGTGAGGTAATGAGTTGGCATTTGGCAGGCGTTTAACTGGAGCTGCCAATGTGAAGTCCAAGCAGGTGTCAATACATGTGAAGGAGGGCATCATGAAGCAGAAAAAACTACTTAGATCTACTTTAAGGTTTGGTACATTTTTTAGAAAGAAAGAAAACACTAATGAGCTCAACAACATGGACAGGCTGCAGAGCTGCAGAGGACTATCACAGATTCACTTCCGTAGTAAAAAGAAAAACCCCTTCACACCTCAGCAGAAGTCAAGAAAACTCTGCTGACGGTCGGCGTATCGTTGTCAAAATATACAGTAGAGCAGCTCACAATCCAAAGCAAAAGCAAAACGGAAGTTGTAAGTTGAATTCTGAGTGATGCAGAGCTAAGTCTCTGCTCACCGTCAGCTCGATAAAACTGAGAGGGCAGCACTTCACAGCGTAGATGGATAACCACAAGATACTGCCAAGGCAGCACGACAGTGTTTGAAGGTAAATAAATGTAAAAAAGTATGCTTTTCAATTACCGAAGGCAAAACTGAGCGTAGAAAGACTGAAGGTAGAAAAGACCCCAGACAAGCTGCGACTGGAGGTCACTGCACTGAAACCTGGCAAAGCATCTCTGGGAAGGAAACCCAGAATTTCATGATGTCCACAGACTTCGTGTGTCAGGCATGTATTGACTGCAAAGGATTTCCATCCACGTATTTAAGAATATATACACACACACATATATATATATATTACAACTATGTTGCTTCATCCAAATGCAAATGAGCCCCTTAAAAATGAGGGTATTTTGCTTGAAACTGCAGTAAGTCCTAAATGGTAAATGTCCTATCTTTGTGGAACTGCTTGAACTAAACTTGAACAATTACACTTTGATCACATCTTGATTGTTTTGATTTCAGCTCTATCATGGGGGTATATAACGGCAAAATCGTAAAAACTCAGTCATTGCTCAACTACTTCTGAACCCAGCTGTATCTGCAGTCACGCTCAGTACAAGCAGCTGCTGTATTCCAGTAAGACACAACCAGTAAGAGATGCATAGCTGTTCAAACTCATTACAAAAGCAGAGCATTTAAAGGCAGCTGAGACGGCACTGAGCTGCCAGTGCTGCATGTAACTTGGTTATGTGCTTGTTATACAATGGTAACATCAAAAGGCATTATCTGAATGTCAATTGTTGGTTTTATGACAGAAAGCATGAGTGCCCTGAGCTCTATAGCCTACTTTGTCTTCACTCAGGGAAGATAATTTGATTTTGTTTTGGGGGAAAAAAAAGGGGCTCAGGCAGAATGTTGGTATTTATATCAATGCAGGCTATATTTACTCAAGAACAGGGACAAGATGTCACATTATAAACTGGGAAAGAAGAATATTGCAAAATAAATTCTGTATTCAGAAGCAAAGTGACTCTCACAAATGATAAAATCAAGTTACAGCAATGCCTTAATAGAAAGAAAAAGTTGGTCATCGGAAACTTGTCTTTTTTCTCGTCATTTATAGCACCCTGGTATGGACATGTTACTGTACATCTGCGGTAAAAACTCACCTGCGATCTCTTCGATAGAGTCAGCATGCATGTCAAGCAGCACACTGCCATTGATGATGCAACTGCGAAGCTCAAACAAGCTGTGCAGAGAAAGCGTGGCAACATAAGGCTTGCTCCATCTCTCACCACCATCTTCCACGTCCTCCTCAAATTTCAACCACCTATAAAATGAAGACGAGGAAGACATTAAGGCCAAAAAACAAACTATTATTGTTTAATCTTTTCTTTTATTTATTTTATTCCTGCTCCACTTTGTTTTTTTGTTTGTTTTGTTACATTTTTAATTATTATAAATCACTGTTTATATGAAAACATCTCCTTGACATCAGTGCTTAGGGAAAAAGCAGAGTAGTAAGACAAACAAAAGCAACACTTAAACACTCTACTGTGATAAATAGGTCTACTACAACGTTTTAGCTTTGGATGAGCTAAACAAGCCATCTATCCACATAGTTGACAGTAGCTCAACTGTTCTCCCTTGGTTCCCAGACTTTGCCAAACTTGGCTAATTAAATTTAAGTGTAATAATTACGAGATGAATAAAATATGGATTAGTTTTGTGAAATGGTGTGTTTTAAGGGCTACACAATATCTCAGCAGACCAGATCTGAACCAAAAGTTACAAGAACAAAAACGGAAGGTCAGTGGATGCTCAGTGGATTGATTTCATGAACAGCCATAGTGATATGAGAGTTGGCAATCACTCAACACTGGCCTCATTTTTACATCTGGCAGTTTGACAGACAGTTACCAAAGGCACCTTAGATTAACAGCTGACCGCTACCACAGTTCATCACAGCCAGATAGACTGACTCTGACTCTGACTCTGACTCTCTACAACATCACAGGAATCCGATGAAAACGGAATTGTGGTTGTGTGTGTGTGTGTGTGCGGAGGGGGCTCTCTCTCTCTCACTCTCAAATTCAAATTGTCTTTATTGGCATGAATGTTAATAATTGTTGTTGCCGAAAGCATACATACAATAAATCACGAGACAATCAACACACGAAACACCAATACAATTACAACAAATACCCAACACCAAATACCTAACACCTGCATACAATATATATATATAAATATATATATATATATATATATATATATATATATATATATATATATATATATATATATATATATATATATATATATATATATATATATATATATATATATATACATACACATATATACATATATATATATATACAGTACACATACACATACATTCACATATTGGAGCTTAACCAGCGAGTTTCAGGAGCAGGACCACACCTCAACCACGCCTCTTCCGGCACCACGCCTCTTCCGGTATACCTTCAAATACTAACCTAAACCTCAGTTCCTCTTCGCTCTCGTTCTCTGCACCCCTCCCCCCCACCCCTTTTCTCTTCTCCTTCTTCCCTCTCTTTCTCTACCTCATAGATTCCTAGGGGGTTCGTCGTTGCCCGGGCGCTGCGGCGGATTCCCTACCAGCTTCCCCACAACGCATCGACCGATCCATAGATCATTATCGTCATTGTCATCGCCATCGCCATCGCCATCGCCATCGCCATCGCCATCGCCATCGCCATCGTCATCGCCATTATCATCACCATCGTCATCGTCATCATCTTCGTATCAATAAATCATTTAAATGTATCCTGTTAATGGCGTGGTCCTTGCTAGTGAATACACAGAACTATTTTACATTAATAGGCAGGGAGACTAAGGATAAGGAGACTGAGTTGTCGGGTTGTGTTTCTCTCCATCTATGACATGCGCTGATGTATTTAGCGGCTTCTAAAGAACTTTCCTTTTTTTCTCCAATTAAATGTTGGATTTTGTCCTGATCTGGAAGAGAATCAAAATCCTGGACTTGTTGTTCACAGGAAGTGTTGTTCTGCTTCCAGCTGTCTGTGTGGACAGAGCCGACACAGCCGGTCCTCTCTGGGCTGCCAGGTCTGCCTGTGTCGACCCGTCTCTATGGCCAAGCTGTGATCACTGAGTCTGTACATGGTCAAAGTCTTTCTGAGTGTCTGATCAGTCACGCTGGTCAGATAGGTCGCCATTGTATATTTTCTTTTTAGAGCCAAATAGAATTGCAGTTTGCTTTGCTCTCTCTCTCTCTCTCTCTCTCTCTCTCTCTCTCTCTCTCTCTCTCTCTCTCTCTCTCTCTCTCTCTCTCTCTCTCTCTCTCTCTCTCTCAGTAATTTGCTGACATTAGCCTAACCCTCAGCTACTTCATCAGCAGGATATGCCCTCCATGTGAATATATTACCCTTTTTAACAAAGGTGACCACAGTGAAGTTTCAAAGCAGAGAGCACCACTTGTGATTTTCAAAATTCACTGCCACACTGTTAGTATGGATATATGTGAAGTAAGGCGTAGGTATATCACAGCTGGATCCTGATGTTTTATTATGATTATTTAATACTTTCAAGTTTGACTGACATAGACCCAGATTAGTTCAATCATTAGTTTTTTTTTTTTACACGCAGCTTTTAATCTTTGGTTGATATTTGAAGATTTTCCTGGGGGACAGATGTCTGACATTAGTGCAAACTTCTCCTCTGAAACAGCGGTTCAGCATGAATGAGATAACAAGTGTTTGTGTGATTCCCCACTAACTTTGGCTTGTCAGCTTGAGCAAAATGAGCAAGGAATGATTCACTAAGAACATCACAACATCATCTGCATATCCTTTTTTTTATGACACCACAGCTGCCTGGCTCCCAGAAGCTTTATTGCCAAGTGCTGTTACCAACTGCTCCCAGAGGAGATCCTGACCTGGCCGTTTCTTTCCACTCGGCATCCTTGCCATCCTTCACGCAAATCTCGTCCAACTCCGTGAACAACTCGTGGGACACGTGTTCAGCGTCGTCCTCTGTGCCCAGGATGAACTGGACCCGCTGGGACGGCGTGTCTGATGAGGTGAGAGGATGTGCAGGAGGAAGAATGGGTGAATGAAAATAACACACACATCTTTATACACTCACAGACAGCTTCTTTTTTGTCCTCTGATGCCTTAAAAAAAAAAAAAACACAGACACAACCCACACTTTCGCACAACTCTACAGACAATCCAACATGCTGACTGGTTCCTGCTCTTTTTTTTAGTTAATTAGTAGCTTGTCAATTTTAGCCTGGAGTGCTGTGTGTGTATGTGCATGTGGGAAAAACCCACAGTATCGACAGGTTCTGTTTAACAACCACTACCCTCTCTCTGGGAGGTCGGGCCTGTGCAAGTAAGCATCCGATTATTGGTTTTTGCTCATTCAGACAGATGAAAGAGTGTAAAAGTAAAAAAAAAAAAAAAAAAAAAAAAAAAAAAAAAATATATATATATATATATATATATATATATATATATATATATATATGTATACGGTATATATAAGAAAATATTTAGTGTGTGTACTTGTGCGTGTAGTACCATGATTGTATTCAGGTGTCTCACTTCCCTCGCTCTGTTGTGTTGCGATACTTCCTGCTCTCCTGTCTCTTTTACGGTGCCGGGATCCATGGCTCTTGTGGTGACGATGGCTCTGCCGGGGCATCCGAACCCCCACAAACAGAGTCCTGTGTCCTAAAGAGAGACAACAAATGAGATTTTACTTTGATCAGTTCCTAGTGTATTCATGCCTGTACCAACAGATTTACAAAGGGGTGTGCACTTGAACTGTGTTTATAAACCTCAATCCTCATAAAACTTTAAGCATATGCACGGGCCTCAGTTTTACTCCCATTTGTTATCCCTTCTCTCTATGTGTATGAATGAAAAAGCAACAGCTTTGCATGGAGAAGATCATGAAAGGGACAAACAGATCAAGCCTGGCATGGGGACATTAAAATAAGAAGACTTTGAAAGTTTTAAGTAGTGCAATCTACAAAATTTTAAATAAAAAAAAAAACATTTGTGCATGTTTTTTTCATGCACATCATTTATGAATCTGGCTCCTTGCTTCAGGATAGTTTGGGAATAATCCTTCCAACAGACAAAAAAGAAACAGAAGAATGCTAACCATCAAACTCCTCTGTCTCAAACACATTTAAAATTCTAAGTAAAAGTAGTAAAATACTGTAGTCTGTTGAATCACTCTTGAACTTGAGGTCTTGAACTTGATTTGAGTTTCTTTGACCAAATGATCATTAAAAAGAGCATTAGAGAACTCAGTAGAAAAACATGAAGACTTATAAATCCCTGAAGTATATAAAGGATTCAGTCACTGCACTTTTGAGGAATACAAAAGAGCAGCAATTAATTTGTTGTAGGTAATTCTTTATGAATAATACTAATCTAATGGCGCTTTTCCACTAGTACCTACTCAGCGCGCCCCGGCTCGGGACGGCTCGGGACGGCTCGGGACGGCTCGTCACGCCTCGTACCGCTTTGTCCTCGTTTGTTTTTCCACAGCCAGGTGAGAAGTGGGCGGGTTGGGGTGAAGCTGCTGTGACGTACTCGATTGCGCAACCCCTTTGTTTGTGTCGGCGCTGATGAGAAAATCAGCTGGAGCCGCGAGCGGCTGAGAGTAAAACAGAGCTCCTGGTGGATCTGATCGTTCCTTACCGCCCGTCTACATCCCTTTTTAATTCTCTCCTCAGCCACCAGGTTTATGAACATCTGCACCTCAGAGTTGGATCACCAAACAGACGTTTGCGCTGTATAATAAAATCGCAGCGAGTCACTCTTGTGCTGATTCCCGCTTCCTGATTCAAACGTCTGACGGCCCCGCCCCCCGACCAATCAGTGGGTGGTGACGTCAGATCCAGGGCCGACTCAGCACGCTTAGAACCTCGACAGCCTCGGTACAGAAAAAGTACCTACACGGCACGGCTCCACCCGCCTCGGCCCGTAGTGGAGAAGCACAAGACGGGGGCGTGGCGAGTAGAGGCGCGCTGAGTAGGTACTAGTGGAAAAGGGCCATAATTTAAAAGAGGCTTCCTCTAGTGCCAGGCCTCTCTGAACTGTTTCTATAATACAGTTATTAGATTCATTGGATCTTGAACTATTTTCATAGCTTAGTGGCAGGAAATAAAACAACTTTGGAATTAGCGCTTTTATTAATAGTGGTTTAAATCTAAAAAAAAAGAAAGAAAAGGAAAAGGAGATCAAATATCCAATGTTCTGATAACTTTTGTAAATGTGGATGCCACTTACCTTCTAGCTCCTCCTTCTCATAGTGAATGTTCATCCCTGAGCTGGTCCCTCCCTGGTCTACCACCACCTCCTCATCTGGCCTCTAATCAACAATGAAAAGATGCAAATAGACTCATTGATAAAGTTGTTGTTTGCACCTGTGATTTTTGCTGCAGACGACAAAAGCACCTGCTTTGTCTTAAAAAGGTGCTTTTGTTTGAATGTTGGAACTCTGAAAAAGCTAAACGTGTTCAATCATGTCCATCCCCCCATTTGTGCATGAAAGAAAACATTAGAGGTCAATATATCCGGAAGTGTCCCTTTAAGGAGAATCTACTAACAATGTGACCAAGCTGCTATCACCCAAACTGGCACAACCTTTTCAATAAGTAGCATCAAATTCTAGACAATCTATTTACAGGCCGTCTGGTATGAATGCAGATAAAAGGACAGGCGGGCTCACACACACATACACACATACACCCACACATACACACACAAGAGGAAAACAGTGTGAGTCAGTTGGAGAATGTAGACTCCGCTATCTGTGGTAAATCAGCTCAAATTAACAGAGTGCTACATCCATCAGAAGGGCATCTGTTGGCAAGCTGCTGCAGAAAGTTGCTGCTGGTGATTTTTCTATCCTCTTGGCAAGAATTTCCCAAAGAAGAGTTGTGTTTGCTCACATGCAGCGGTGGCTGCTGATCACAGTCATGTATATACGCTGTCATGATGTGGGCACATTGCTGCAGGAGCGTCAACAACAATACTGGAACCAGTAAATGTTGGATTTCTAATAACCTCACATATAAAGAATGCAGATATGTAAGCCATAAAGCCAGCTTTTCTCAGTGGATGCACACATCCACACGTGTACATGAAAACTGTGTTTATAAAAGAATGTGAAGAGGTCAATACAAAAGCATCATTTTGAACACTGTCCAAACTTTTTCCAATTTGGGGTTTCATTTAACATTTCAAATGCGCCCATCCTTTGTATTTTGTGGTTTTATTCTCTTTCCATGACTGACAATTCCATTATCTATTCTATTCTACGTATATGGCTATTTTGTCTCGGAGTCATTCTTCTGCCTAATATTGGATGTGATTGCTGGTTTTTTTCTTGATGGAAGTGTGGTATACAGTATGTGTATATATATATATATATATATATATATATGTATATATAGTGGTGTGCACAAACACTAATTACTACTATACAATTAATATATTAGCATATTAGCAATTAATATATTAAAGCAAACTTTAAGAGTGTTTTGTTTATTCATCAAAAAGAAAACACTGATGGTTTCCTCTCCACAGGCTGAAGCGTTTCTGTGTGAAGTTTACATTCTTCACTTGCTTGTGCTGGTTTTGTTTTTGTTATCCGGTTTCCTTCCACAGTCCAGAAGCATACACGTTAGGTTAACTGGCAAGTCTATTGTCCCAAGAGTGACTGTGTGAGCAACTGTGCTAACATGGTTCTCTGTCCCCCTGTGGCTCTGCAATGGACTGGTGACCTGTCTATAGTGTCCTGCACTTAGCCTGGTGACAGTTGGGATGAGCTCCAGTCGACCCCTGAATAGTGCTGAAGTGAGCACTCAAAATGAATGAATGAGTGAATGAATGGAAATTATTCACACCCCTGCTGATGACACACTGCTTGTTGATTCATGTGTTGATTTGTGTCTCCAACTTAAGTGTAGCACACCGTTGGTTAAGTGGAAGCACTATAAGTAACTGGAAACAGAGGCCTGACAGAGGAAATGTCTGTATGTAATCTATCAACCTGCGAGACAATTGTATCACAGCACAAATAAATAACATTTCTATTTAGAGATGTTAGAACCTTACACATTTCAACCTTCAATGGAGCAATCTCTTACCAGACCTTTACAGTAGAGTGGCCAAAAAGCACAGTCCTCATCAAATGTCACATGACCAACTGCTAATGGAAAAGTTGTATTCATAAAACGATACAATGGACATACGATATAGTCAAAATGTCCATAAACATTGAGAGAGGAAACCAGGCACCGAACGTAAGCTCATTAATATCCCATTAATAACACCTCTATAACCAAAGGTGGAGCTGTCACTATTGTTCTGATGTTATTCCTGTCGCAGAGAGAGAAAAACAGAGGGACGGAGCCAGAAAAATTAAGGGGAATGCAGAGTGAAAACCTGGTCACCCAACAAGAGTCCCTAGAAGGTCTGAAAACCGCTGTCCACAGAAGTTCTCAAAGAAAATTAGTCTTGAATGGTTCTCCAAATTAAAAAAAAAAAAAAAAAAGTGTGCAACTTAAATGTGAATATGCAATTAGGTTTTTTTTCTTTCAACTTTTAATTAACAGGCACAAACAGACAGAAAATTTTATTTATCCCAAGCTGGGAAATTGTAGTGTAGCATTACACACAGTGACAGTGGACAACATATAAGACTAAGTAACTATAAGAAAAGACTGTACAAAATGTACAAAATAAAATATCAAGATATAATAAAATAAAATAAAGTAGCAAGCAGTATAGTAAAATGAACCTCTGAGAACATGATATGATCAGGAGATGGAATGCAGCATTGTAGTCCATCAGAGAATCATTGATCAGATAAATACAATATTTATCAATGCAAAATGATGAAGATGTTAGTTGTTTTAAAATTGTGCAATTTTTCAGGAGGACTAAGAAAATCACATTGCATGATGCCAAGGGTGGAGACCAGTGTTGGATGTGTGTGCCCTTCGAGCCCTAAGACGGCAACAGATGAGAAACTGTCATGCCAGCCTGATCAATATGGCCATATGGGCTCAGAATTACAGTACAGACCAAACGTTTGGACACACTTCCCCATTTGTTTGAATGAGAAGGTGTTTCCAAACTTTTGGTCTGTTCTGTACCTTGGAAAATCACCGTAACTGAGCACAGTCTGGCACTGCACCCTGAAACACATCCTGGTACTGTGCTGCACAAGAATGAAGCCATACAAGCTGATACCTCTGATGGAACTGTATGGGACTGTATAAAGGCCCGCGTATGTGTGACTTGCATGTGTGGTTTGAGTGGTCATTTGAGGAGGTTAATACCAGGTGACATTCTGCATAATTTACAACAACATGGCTTCGTAGACACAGGAGTGGGTGTGCTTGACTATCTCTGTGCAATCTGGCTCTGTTTTCTAATGAAAATGTATGCTGTATCATGAAATGGAAAATCAGACGACAACCACCTGCTTCTGACCAGTCCAAAATCCTGAATTCGGCAAAAATGGACACTGATTCCCCTAGCAAAAACATTTAGTCAGATTGAAATTCACCTGTTTACAGCAGCAGGAAAGTAAGTCATTATAATGTACAGGCACAAGCCCCAGAACCTTAGTCATATTTTTAATTACATACAAAACCTTCAGATATTGTTCAAATCACTCTGTAACATCACGTGTAACCCAGGTTCACTCTCAAACATACATAATATGTGATCCTTCATCACAGCATTGCTGGTGAATTAGGGCCTCGATGCATCATGTGTCTTTGGTCTGAGGCTGCAGGCAGTTAGCTGCATTAGAACCGGAGCTTTAGCAAACAATTGGACACACAGCAACATAGAATAGATGAAAGATCGACTCTAAAAGCCCTCTGTCCCAGAAAAGATTTGTAGAGTATCAGATCAATTTAAATGCATCTGGTACACACACATACAAACAGAAGAGATATGAAAACATTTTCGACCGCAAAACCATTCAGTGACAATAACAACAAAGTGAGATAAGTCGCGTTTCAACTACAGGTGTCAAAACATGAAGGAATAAAACCTTCATTTACAGCATCCTCTGTGACAAATATCAGAATATGTCATATGCATTCAGGGCTTACTCCATCCTTTTATTCCATCCATACTCTTCATAACATAGCAGAACTCCCAAGCCACAGTCGTCCTAGTCACAGGTCAGTAACAACACCCTCATAAGGGCAAATTCATGCATGCATGTGTTGTTTTAACAAGTTAATGGTTCTCTGTCATTCACATCTCACCTCCCTTGTGTCACATTAAGTACCTCAGCTAATTAAAAGCTCACATGGCAGTTCAGCTTTGTTTGCTCTTTGTAGGTGAACAAATCTGTGCCCCAAAGACACGCACATGTGAGTGATTTTCCACTGACAAGGAAAACCATTTTTTGTTTGAGTCTGTTCCTGTCACCTAGAAACCATGTCCTCCGTTTCCTGGCTTCTCCTCGGGAGGAGGGCTCTGGTGACTCAATTACTTAATCATTTTCCACAAAGATTACGCAGCAAAAATTGATTTCTATGAAAGTTTCAAAGAAGGTTTTGTTCCAAGACAATTTGAGGACCATCTTGATGGTTTTGAGAAATCAAGTCAATAACATTTTTCTTACCACAATGGCAAATACACTTTTGCTTAAAGAAAGAATATTTTGACCAGATTCATGACTATTAGGCTTATTTCTAGAAAGGTCCATGCAGAGTAGCTCTCCTGTGCCACAGAGTTAGCCCACTGCTCCACCCATCATGGCTGTATGCCCTTGGGTCTTGTCCTTAAAAAGCATATCAGTGGTAACCAGCAGTGGGATAACCATCCAGGGGCAACCTCGTTGCTGGAAAAAAAAAACAGCATAATACTGCGTATGTTTAGGCTCATGCCTGCTATCACTTATGCATGGGGTTTGTTTCCAGTTTCAAAGTACTATATGTCATAACTTAAAAAAAAAAAAAAAAAAAAACCCCAACAACTACAGGTTCTTTCAAACATTTCCCAGCATGCCAATTCACTGGTATTGGCTGTTATGACTCATCAAACACAAAAAGTGGAAGAATCCCTCAGGTTGTCTGTGGGTTTAAATGACACTCCCGTTTCACCTCTGGTGAAGACCCCAACCTCAAAAAAAAAAAAATCTACTACTCTGCTTAAAATTATAACGTTAGTTTCTTGAAAATGGCTCAGACACAGAAATGGCCAAGATATAAAGGGGAAGATACTGCAACATAGAAAGGTGTGCTTGGCAAGACTGGTTAAGGACATTCCATCCATCCATTATCTATACCCGCTTTATCCTTTTGCAGGGTCACGGGGGTCTGCTGGAGCCTATCCCAGCTATTTTCAGGCGAGAGGCAGGGGCCACACCCTGGACAGGTCGCCAGTCCATCACAGGGCCACATATACAGACAAACAACCAGACACTGGTTAAGGACATTACTTCAAATACATCTCTGAGAGCACCATCATACTTTACCAAATTCAAGCATTTAGCATTGGTAAAATAAATTGCCTAAATCAGGCTTGTTGCAGAGGCACATAACATGGCAAATTAACTGGCTATAATCAGCTTTTTGTCCTCTAAATATTGTCCTCTGAATGTTGACAAAGCAGAGAGCTCAGAATTCCTAATTTTTGGCAGAATGAGTGTTCTCATTTATTACAATAATAACATTCAGCTGCTATGACGTGTATCACTTTTATTCAAGTCGACTCGAGTCGAGTTTATGTTTGTAGCCAGAATGTTTTTGTGGCCTGATCCTCCACTTTGTTTTCTTGCAACCGTTTGCTATTTGCAGAGAAATCTCAAGTGCATCAGTGTGCTTTCACTAGACACATGCACATGCACACATTCACTGTCTTTAGATGTCTTCACCTTGAGATAACATGAGAGCATAATAACTTGAGAAACATATCACTCAAGTAAGGTTTATCTTTCATAGTGCATCATACATTGATGGAGTTGTAATTATTTAATTTGCCCCTCAGTTTATTCCAAAATACCAATTTCTAATAATCTCTTTCTTAACTTGTTTCAACTTTATAGGTTTTATAATGCATATAACATGTTCAGTGATTTGGTTCAAGAATCTATACGTACTGTATTAAAGAGAAATTGATTAGATTTGTTTGGATCATACTGCAGAAACCTTGCATGGGCTTTACATAAACTTTGAAGACCCTCGTCACCTCCTTTAGAAGTTTTCAATCATATAATTTAAGCATGTTTCAATCAAATTGATGTTGATTACAGCAAGCAGAAAACCTTTCACTGTACTTAGGAGTACTTGAGCCTCATGTTAAGACAGAGGGAATGTATGTGTCTTTTAACATTTTATCCATAGCCTTTACTGACAAATGCATCATATTTATTACATACGTTTCTGAGACAGCTGCACAACTCATATTATTTAAAAAAATCAAAACAAATGTGGTATTTAAGAAAAGTACAAATTTGTAAAGAATGTTATAAAATCTATGAATTGCAAATATGTCAAATATGGTAAAAAGATATATATATATAAAAAAATTGAAAAATTATATCTTTCAATTTGCATTTAAAGAACTAATGAAAATTTGAAATTCAAAAATAACAACATTTCTATAGTTTTTGTATGTATGGATTTATAGGAACAATAAAAAATTATCATCTTGGCTAATTATTGATAATGATCAATGCATAACCCATATCTGTTTGATGCCTGGGTGAGTTCTTGGACGTCAACAAATATTCATGTGATGATGAGCCTCGACATGTAAAAGCCAAAACTGGAGCTGTATCTCACCAACATTTTAAAGCTTCAGAGATCCAAAACAAACTTTTCAATGACTGTTGATGTAGCGAAGTGAAAAACATTTTTGTTCTACTAAAGTAGAGCAGCAATGATTTGGATCTCAGTGTTCCTACTGAGCGGGACAATCAATGTGTCGTATCAAAATGTCCTCTCTCTCCTCTCTCTCTCTCTCTCTCTCTCTCTCTCTCTCTCTCTCTCTCTCTCTCTCTCTCTCTCTCTCTCTCATGCAACATTGTTCTCCCACTGCATTTGCTGGCATCAAATAAGCTGCAGCTTATAGCTCCAAAGAAAGGGGGAAGTTGCTTTCATGAGCATGTATTGTTTTTCAAGTAAACTCATTAAGGGAGTGAACGCCAACTACAATGAAGAGAACAGCCTTGCAAGACCCTGAATGGCAAATTCATCAAATTCAGCACCATAGCTTTGAAGTTTTTTGAGAAGTCTGTAATTTCCCTCTCTTATCATGACCTGGTCCCCTCAAACGAGACACTTGTTGAATTATTTTTTTAAGAAAAGCCTGCATCACCACTGTTTATTTTGCCTTTCTATGTTGCCTTCTATTACATTTGTCCAAAGAAATATTGCCCTGTTTCCTTTTTTAAAAAGCTTAACTCTCCATCTCTGAAGCATCCCGAACTGACAGCAGCGACACTGATCCTGACTCTTACAAGTGGGCCCTTCGTTTATGCCTGAGAGGCGAGACTGGCACTTGGGCCACGTCAGCTGCTGCTGCTGGTGCTGCTGCAGCCCCTAACAGTGTTACAGCATCACCAGTACACTATATAAACACATGTGACACAGCTTCACCCAGGGAAGGCTTAAACCTGAGTGACTGGAAGGAAGAAGTGATGGGGACAGGAGAAAGCTGGATTGTATTAAGAGTGGGGGGGTGTTTGATAGCTTCATCCCACGGGTAGCATGAGTCATGCACACCTTATTCAATGCCACACGTTAAATTCTGCCTCCCAACAGCTCTCGCTCTCTAATTGTTTTTTTTTTACTACAAGTTCTACTGCAGCCTTAGACGGCTTTGTGGATAGCAGACTGTTACATGTTCAGTATGCCTAAACTGCAGGCTTTCATGGCGCACAACATGTTGTCATTTCACACTGGATAAAAGAAATGAACAAAAAAGAAAACATTTAGATCTACATTTGGGTGATGTGATTCAGCCATATAAATCAGAGGATATTTTATCATATCAAGTTAACAAAATGTCCTCTACATACTGTATACTGATGCGTGAAGGTTTGTGGACCCATTGGGATATGGGCCACCAAATGTATTCATGTCAAGCTTCAAAAGAGTTTCACACAGGCTGTAAGAGGAAAATCAGTATGTGCGTAATTTCATTGTGGAACATCCATCCATCACGGGGGGTCACGGGGGTCTGCTGAAGCCTATCCCAGCTCATTACAGGCGAGACGTCGTGGAACAAACAAGGGAAATATTTAAAAATGAAAACTGGCTTAAAAAAGTGTTATTCATGCTTATCAGGCTGGAACAGCTTACCAACACATATCTGAAGAGTTTAAACTCTCGTCTATAACAAGGTTGAGTATAAATGGAGGAAATTCAAGCCCATTGTTATCGCCCAGGAGTGTCCCTCTAATACACAGAGATCAAAACGTGCCGAGAAGGAACTCAGTATGACGCTTACAAACCTAAAGATCTGTTTTATAAAGGTTAAAGCTGACGTTTGTGAGTACACCAGGAATCAGGAATAACAATGCTGCTTTTCATAAAGAACATTTGTTTTTGTTTTTTATTTCTTATCTGTCAGAAGTTTACTAAAGATCACAAAGCAGAATCCTGCTGGGATAAATGATGTGAAAATTAAAAGGTTTTGCATTATTAAGAAGTATCATGCTATCATGAGAATAAACAACACTGCACTTAAAAATCAGAACCTTATCTCAAACATGGTCTTGGTGGAACCATAATTTGGGCTTTTTTGAGCCAGAACAAATTACTATCACTGAACTCACATGAAGTCTGATACACTGTATTTTGAAAAAAAACGTAATAAAACAGGACATCCGTCCATGAAGTGACCCTCAACAGAAAGCAGTCATGCAGCAAGACAATGACCCAAAGCACACAGTTTTTTTTTTCCAAGGAAGGCTTAATAATTAATCAACTTTATACTTTTAAATAGCTGAGTCAAATTCCTCACTTCAGTCCAATAAAGATGTAAGCAAGCAGCCAGCAGTGGTGAGGAAGCCCAGACTCTAATGAAGTCTGCTCTCCTGACAGGAGCTCGTTAATATTCCTTCCTAGTATTATTTTGTCAAACCCCTGTAATGCTCTATCCTATTTTAAAGAATTATGAACATTTTAAAGTTGTCCTTTTCCTGTTTCATCATCATAATTCTTCCATCAATTAAACGACATTTATATACATGATCAAGAATACAACAATTCAAATGTAATATAATTACACAAATATTATTTTATTTCATCTATTTTTTTTTCCTGGAACTTTTATTTTGAGTGGCTTATGTTTGCTTTAATTAACATCTAAAATACCTAATATTATTCCTTTACACATAAGATTTTTAATCACCTTTGATAATGGATTTAGCTGTATGCAGCATGTGGCTTTGGTTTTCTTTTTAGTCCTGTTACGTTTCTGGTTCTGGTGAAGATTGTTCTTGGTTTTCTTACACTCATTGCTTATTTAAGCTACATATTTATTTTGAATTATCACTCTCGGTGTGTTATTTTATACATTTGTTACCATTGTTTACCTGCTCTCTTAGTTTTCATTTGTAGGCTACTTTGTGATCCAATTAGTTCTTAGTGTGTATACAGTCTTTTCTCTCCGTCTGTGCATTGCTAGGTCATCGATCAACCGTCTTAACTGATAATTTGATTTATTATGTTAGTCTATATTTTGGGCTTTGTTCTTTTGCCTGTTTTGTATTTTTGTGGTTGTTTGCCACCTACATTTTCTTTTCTTTTTCCTCACACTCTTAAATTTTCTTCATTTCTTATCCACTTCAATAAAAGTTTGCTGCTCCTGCCTCCTGGTTTCGGTATTTGAAACACTACCCAGCCTCATGCTTGCTTGCGAGGTGACTGGATATGTTTTATCTGCCTGGAGCTGTTTTGACATCAGACTATTTTAATAAATGAGCTCACCCTCTAGGACTCATCAACAACACTTTGGTAAACATTTCAACAGGTTAGAGGAGTGGGGAGCAGCGAGGAGAGCTGCCTGGCTACAACAGGTATGGTTGAGAGACAGCCCCTTGATGTTAAATTGACATATCCTGTTTAAAGATTGAGTCCCCATGACAATGTCCTTCCCTTGTCTGAAAGCTGTCTAACCATATCTGAGACTTCCCAGCTCACCTCTGGTTATTGTCTGTCTTGCCTGTCCACAGACAGGATGTTATTAGAACTCACCAAGATGACAGGACTGTTGGAGGAGGCTGCACCAAGTCCCTTAAGCTATAGGGCTGCTGTGTTGGTTATCTTTAAACAGTTACAGAATGGCAGTTGGAATAAGGGCTGGAGTGGTCACCATTACTCAAAATCCGAGTAGGATCCGGCTATTTTCCAGCTTAAACCCGACACTTCACAGTCTGTCCTCCCCTCACAGCCAGAACGGGCTATTGACCAACATGCGTGAAGAAGACAGACGCATCTTCTTATGGAGCACTTTGTGTGAGAATGGCGTCAAGGTCATTTGAGGGTAACCACAAATAAGGAAATAAACAAATACACCCCGGTCGTCTCTACACACGTGACCGGAGAAGCGGTTCATGAGCGATGGAAGGCTCTGTGTCAATATCCACATCCACTCAATAATCTGCTGCACTCTCACACTATGTGGCCATGATATTTACAGAGCCCATTCTTATTAATGCCTTAGCAATAGTCTCAGTAACTGAGATTTGTCAGTGCAATGCAACGTGATGCGCTCGAAGAAGTGCTGCACGTGTTCACACCTCAGAATAACACCACCAGCAAGCCCAAATTCATCATTCTGCAGCAGAAGAAAACACAGCCTTGCCTCACGGTCCTCTAGTCGCCTTGAAGAGTAATACATCTCGTACGAATGCGACAAAACATTAGTTTGTGTTATTAAATAGTTCTTGACATTGGGCACACTCCATCAATAGAGTTTCTATTAGCTCAGATAATTCACTTCACATACACCTGGTCTGCATCATTCAGTCCACCACGGCGAAGGACTGGATGAATTAAAATGAATTGTACCTGGTAGCTCAGAATGCCCTGGGGGTCGTTGGCGGACGCACTCATGGCCTCTGGGTTAACCTGCTCAGCGTGCACGGAGTGTAAAGGTGAGATGTGACTGAGCCTGTCAGTCTCCGGGCGCTGTTTTCAGGACGTCTGGAAGAAGGAATCACGAGTTGGCCGCAAAAAACTCCCTCAGCTGCTGCAAACATATAACAGTTGACATCTCTTTCAGGTGACAAAAAATTGTGAGAATATTTATTTTGCCTCTCTTGTGTTGTGACGATGTGCCAGCCGCGCCTCCAGCTCCCCTCCCTCCTCCCGGCCTGGCTGCTATGAAGGCTGATTTATGGTCCCGCGTTACACCAACGCAGAGCCTACGCCGTAGGGTACACGGCGATGCGCCGTACGCTATGGCGTAGGCTCTGCGTCGATTTAACGCAGAACCATAAATCAGGCTATAGCAGGATGCAGACAGCATCACCGCAGCCGCAGCCAATCAGAGCAGCGAGGCGCACAACGGGCTGCGCCGCATTGCTGCCGACCAGCAGAGGAGGATGCTCCTCAGAGCTGCTCCATCGGACAAAATGTTCACTTTGAGAGTTTCCCTGCGTTCCCGCGGTGACATGAGCTTAACTTTTACAAGATGTTTCCCCTGCCACTTATTCATTTGATTAAAAGTGCTCTAATGTATGGAGATATTGAGACAGCACTTCCTGTGTTAGTTATTGAGGATTATGTGTTATTGGATAAGAAATGTAACAACAAGTTTATAAGTGCTGTCTTTAAGTCGAGATCCTTTAATGACTATCACAAAGGGTTATATTCTGACACTTCACAGTCTTATAAGTTTGTCTACACTAGAAAAAAGCCCACTCAAACTATATCAAATGGCCCATTCCCCCCAAAGTCAAGGAAACTCATTTTAAATTGATCAACAAATTGTATCCAACCGCTGAATTTTTGAGACAAAGATTTAAATTTGAAGTTGACCCCTGTGCTTTTAGTAATGAATCTGAAGAATCACTTGATCACATGTTTCTATTGTGTCCTGTCTCACAAACTTTTTGGCGTGAAATTAGAAATTGGCTATCTTTAAAAATGAATGACATTCCAAAATTAAAAATCGCTAATATTATATTTTACATATACAATTGACAAATCAGTGTCCTTCTTGGTTAATGTCATTCTCTTACTGACTAAATATCATATACACTGTTGTAAATGGAGAAAAATGAAGCCCTCTTTCCAATGTTTTTTAAATGATTTCAAAAGTTTTTTTGTCTCTATAAAAAATACTAAGTCAAATAACTCTGCAAAAGAATAATTCACCGATATATCAAAATATCTTTTATTTTAAGTCTCTTTCTGAAATGTCAATGCTATTTGTTTTAAAATTCCTTACTGTTCCTTTGTTATTAACTTTACTTGTCTACCTTATCATTTGTGTATATGTCTCTTGTTCATGATACCTCCCAAAATGTTCTATTTTCTTATATTATATTTCCTCTACTAGCAGTTTGTATAAAATGTGTTTTTCTTGTTTATAAATTGTGTTCAATAAAGAAAAAAAAACTTCTACAAGATGCTGCACAAACGGACTTTCCATCCAGCTAAGGCAATAGCGTACACTCGAGGCAAACGTGTGCCACAATATTCATAAAACTTTACTTTTTATATATCGTTAAAGATAAAAAGTTCAAAAGAAAAGAATATAAGCCTAGTTTAAATCAAAATAGACAACTCAGAGCTGGTAGAGGCTGGTGTCCTCTTTATCCGAGATCTCCCAGTTTGAGAGCATCTTAGATGGTTAACTCTAGAAACAGGCCTCAGATGATGTATGATTGTATGTATGTGTTCACTTTTTTATCTTTGGAATTTCATGTTATTTGTATTTAATTCTTTTTAAAAACTGTAATGGGGAACTTTGACTGCCAAACTAATTTTTAATATTTCAAGTCTATATACTGTGTTTGTAAAGTTGAACAAAGTTTAACTCCCTTAGAACTGTACTTGATGACTTTGATAAATACATTTCTTTCAGGTGAGACACTATAGCCTACTCCAAGCAATTTTTTACTTTTTTTCTTCTAAACATATGATTTTAATGGATCTCAGTATAAGGCATGTACAGCCCCTTTTTTTATTGTGCCATTCATTTTTTTAATGCAGCAATTATATATATATATACTAATAGTACTAAATACCTGTTTAGCATATAAGAGAGATACCAATCTTCACATGAGTGGATATCCCAATAAATTTACCCGAAGGTTAAACTGCTATATTTTAATGTCCATGGCACCACAATTAGAATAAGACTGAATAAATGGGTATCCAGGAGAATGCCTCTTCTTTTATAAAAGAATATAGAAGCACATCTCAGGTTTGCAAAACTGCACCTGAACAAACCCCAGGATTTCTGCAACAATATTATATGGACAGATGTGACCAAAGGGGTAGTGTTTCGCTTTAATGCCCAGTGGCATGCTTGGAGATGGCCAAACAGCATTTAAATAGAAAAAAACATTCCACAAACAGGTTAGCACAACTATTGAAAGATAACAATTTGATGGTATTTGCAGCCATAAAAATTGGGCACCATGCAGTCATTGAGTTGATTTTGGACTTATCTGCAAATCTTATTCTGGAGGCCTTACTCCAGAGTATTCTAGTGCCAGATGTGCTGCACACTCCCATGACAAATGTGACAGCTAAAGCTTGCTCAAAAATTGGGTCATGCACTGGGACTGTGATTCAATCAGCAGAAAAAAAAGTGACTTGAGATTTTGGAAAGACCTAGTCAAAGTCTGGAGTTCAACCTATTTCACACACCTGCTTCAATCCTATTGCAGGTCATGGGGGTTACTGGAGCATATTCCTGCTGTCATTGGGAAAGAGGTGGGTACAATCTGTACACAGAGGTGAAGGATAAAAATAACTATGCATGCTTCCACTCATCCCAACAAATAATTGAGAATAACCAGATTAGCTCACATGCATATTTTTGGACAACTACCTTGAAAAAACCTATGTAGGTATACATTTCTCACAGAAAGGCCCCATGTTCAATCCAATTAAATTATTTTCATTATAGTACATGTTTGTAACCAAATACAAAAAAATAATTGTTCTCTTTAGTTCCATGCTCAAGTTCAATAGGAAGCAACTTCTTAATCCTTGTCACTTATTTAATGAAGACATTTGTAAAAAAAAAAAAAAAAAAAAAGACAAGGATGTTCAAGGATGTTTTTCTTTTGGCTCTGATGAATCTGGATGCTATGGAAGCTGTGGGTGCTGAAGTGGGTGTTAGTTCCCCCATGACTTCAGTGCCCACACCCTGGGTGGGGTTGATGAAAGGGCCTTTCTGTGTGGAGTTTGCATGTTCTCCCTGTGTTCCCTTGGGTAGCTAATGTGACCTAATGTAATGCTACCTCACAAAAACATGCAGCAGTCCTGGGCTATACATGCCCCCTCTGGCCAGCCGGGGCGCCAGATGGGGTGGGGAGGATCTGGCCGGAATAGCGTGATCCTTCCACGCGCTACGTCTGGCCGGAGAAACCCCACCCTGTCTGGTGAAAAGAAGCGGCCTGCTCACTCCTCAGGTTAAGGAGGAGACCTGAGCTCAGTGCAGGGCCCTCCCAGGGTTGGTAGAGGGCACTTAGATACAGCACTGGGTGATGAAAATGGGAAAAAATCAGGGATAAAAATATATATATATATATATATATATATATAAAAAAAAAGAATTATCTGTGGTTATTATTCTGTGGTTATATTATCGCTTGATCTGTTTCAGTCAGGATTAGATCATAGCACAGTGCAAAAACAGATTTGCACTAGTTAAAGGAGCCGTCTGTAAGAAATGGCCAAAACTGGTACTGCAGTCACTTTCAAAATATTGTTGAGCGGCGTGTACCCTCCCCCTCCTCCCCCCGACCAGATGTTGCCAGGTAGGCTGCAGAATGCAGCAGGAACGTAGGCTGCCATGGCTGCGATAATTAGAGCCGAGCTGGCAACCCGGATGCCGAAACAATACTGACTTGGTGATTGGGAGATAGGTGGAGGGTGGAGCTTCAGAAACAATACTGACTTGGTGATTGGGAGATAGGTGGAGGGTGGAGCTTCAGAAACAATACTGACTTGGTGATTGGGAGATAGGTGGAGGGTGGAGCTTCAGAAACAATACTGACTTGGTGATTGGGAGATAGGTGGAGGGTGGAGCTTCAGGCCAAAACAAAAAATGACAACATAAACATCAGTTGAGGGCTGCAACTCCTCTTTTTAAACGGGAATATCCTGGCTTGAGTGCTGTTGTCAGTGACATAAGTATTTGAAATTAACATGATTTTTAAATGTCTGTTGACATATCGGGGTCATTTTATGATTCGTTTTATTATTGCTCTTACATACAGCTCCTTTAATGAGACAATCTTCACTCAATCAGTCTTCACTTGCCTAATTAGGTCTCAGTGCTGCAGGTGATACAGTTATTCATATTATTCTATTACAGAGCCTTGAGCATGTTTTGGGAATTAAAGAAACTGCTGAGGAATTCTGTTTTGTTCATGTGAACAAAGTGTTTTCCTGAAAAAATAATAGTCATCTTGTTCCACAGAGTTTTGTCCTTGGACGAATACTTTTTAATTTGTAGAAGACTCTATTTTTTATTAAACAATAATGTATAACTGCCTGAAAAGAATTTACAGGAGTGATAAGACATTTTTTCCAATTTCATATTCTCTTCACTGGCATCCTGGTAAACCAGGAGTTCAGAATTATTCTCACATAAAGTCCTTGATGGTCAGGCTCCATCATGACTTAAACACCTTTGAGTCAGTTAAAGACCAACTGACCACCTGGATCTCTGTCGTACCTTTGGTTCACAATAAGAAGACCCGCAGAGACTGTTGATGTTTTTACAAAGAGGCTCAAGACCCATCTCTTTAGTCAGGCTTTTAACTGACTCATTTAACTCTTTTAATTTTTTATGCTCACCCCTATTTTTATTGGATCTTACTACTCTGTTTTATATTAATCTTTAGTTTATCCTGTTTTATCATATTTTATTTTCATTGTTTTTTCTCATGTTATATCTAAATGTTTTAGTCGTTATTTATGGTCTATTTTATACATTCTACTGTCTTATTTTTTTAGTTTTTAATGTCTTGCTTTCTAGACATACTTTTAGGATTTTATGTTACGTTATACTTTTTAAACTCTTTTAGTGTATCTTATTCTGCTTTCTTGCAGCTTCTAGCTCCAGTGTTTCCTCATGGGGAGCCTCCATGCTGGGAGTGACTCTGGCCTGCAGGGGGTCGTCCTGGGGGTCGTCCTGGAGGTGGTTCTGGCCTGGATGGTGGTGGAGCTCTGCACCACGGCTTCACCGCTGTGGTGTGGACTCCTCTATCCGTCCGGGCCGGGATGGTCTCTGTGGAGCTTGTAGCTGCGGGCTATGAGACCTCCTGGCGTGGACGGCTCCCTGTTTCCATTTCCTCACCTGGATCCTCTGTGATCAGCCGTGTCTACGCCGTGTGTCTGCGTGTGTGTTTGTGTGTGTAACTTGGGTGAATTGTGGTGTGCTTGTGTCTGTCTGTGTGTGTGCGGTAAGTTTTATGTTTATTTGTTTTATGTAAAGCACTTTGTGTTGCATTTTATGTATGAAAGGTGCTTTATAAATAAAGTTTGATTTGATTTGATTTGATTTGAAGAACAGGAGACTTAGCCTTCAGTTGTCTGGCTCCTCCCCTATGTAACCAGCTTCTATTTTAACTTTAGAGGAAGCCATTTCTACCTAGAAAATTACATTGAAAACTAACTTTTTGATCAATCCTGTAGGGCTGGCGTTTTTGTTATGTTGCTGTGGAGGAGGAAATATCAGGTTGCATCATTCCTAATTCTTCTCTCTTCACATTTCTGTTAATTCCATGTTTTGTTTTCATCTCTGGTCTAATGTTTTTGTGTTTGTTGGTGTCTCTGGCCTGTCCTTTCCATAGTCCCAACTTTTTCTGTTTTTAGGGTATGTTCTAACCAATTCTAAACGTAACTAAAATGTAACATATTATATGTCAATATCCATAATTATATGTCAATATAATTAATAATTAATTATGTAAAGTTCATACACTTTGTAGCCTACTAAAATCTTAATTTAACCGGTCTAAAATTACTTTCAAACCCAATATTATAACTTTTCAGATAGATTTTGAAATAAAGATGGCTTCAGCAATAAAAGTTTGTGGGAGATGACGACAACGATCGAGGCTATCATCACCAACGCCACACCATAACAGAGGCTATAGGGAAGCTTCCGTCGCCACCTGGTGGGAGCTTATAAGATTGTCGACAAGAGAGTATTTGCATGACATTACATTACAAGAGAGTATTTGCATTACATTACATTACCTCGCCGTCCTGTTTCAGCGTCCTGTTTCTGCGGAGACTGCTGTTACAGTTGCTATGGCAACCATAAACATTTTGAGAGAGCATGCACGGTTGTCATGGGAACTGTTTGAAGGACGCATGAAGGAAGCCGGACAGCGCCTTTCCATGGACATATAATAGTCACCATTTCTTTTTTCAAAGATTGATTTGTAACACCAGTTTTAATGGATGTCTAATCGTTATTATCGGAGATGACAGATAGAAAGGTGGACAGTGTGCAGGTATGTCGTCAGTTTATGCCTGTTGGTGTCTGCATGTGCCTCTTGTACGCACGAGTTCGTCAGCACGGTGGTCAGTCAGTACAAATTAAGATGCCTGCTTGACCCATTTTACATTCTTCTTCAGTGGCTGCATGGACATAAGTAGGTGTCACATGCCTTACTATTTATAGTAAAGCTTTCTCTCTGTAATTTTCATCTGCAGTGGAAACCTCGTTGTTCAGATCTGACAGCTTTCTTTAGTAAAAAATAACTATAAAAAAGTACCTGAGGAGGGTTAATAGATCAGTGCGATTTTGTATATGCTCTGCTAAAAGCATGCTGTCAAGCATCTGCTTTCTTCTCCACAACAGGTCTACACAATGATATGTTGAGGAGAGAACAAAACAGAGGTAACATTTCAAACAAATGCCAGGTAAGCCAACAAACATATATTGCATGTAGAAAGCAAATATGTGTGCGCACATTAATTGTTTTTTCTTCTTCTTTTTTTTTTAAACATTTAATTGTTTTCCAGTTTTACAATCCACAGTGGCTCCTCTGGAGGGGGGGCCACATTGCAGTGTGTCACGCTTGCCACCAATCAAAGCAACAGACGGGTTGAAAGCAGCCAGAGCAGCGGTGAAAAAAGCAGTAAAGGTGTAATATGTAATAAAAAATACATTAAATAAAGATTTTGCTGTGATGCATCCATTACTGTATGTTTTTGTTTTTCTGTTTCTCCTCCAAAATACTTTCCTCAGTTGAAGAAAGTATTTTCAGTGCAGGGACCGTATCCTGTGATACGTGCTGCCTTGTGGGCCCGAGGGTGGGTGGAGCGCTGCTTGCCCAGTCCAGTCCAGAGAGCACTTCGGTCTCACGGATATGATGAGGAGGAGGATGGTGGTGGTGATGGGGATAGCAGTGCTGATGCAACTGGAGAGGCAACAGGATTTGGTAAATTTGTATTGGCTTAATGATCATACCAGTTTTACACATTTTGGACACGTATTTTTGAAAGAAAAAAAACGTAATTGCTTCGTAATTTAAATATTTTTAATTGTTAAAGTATTTCAATTTTATATTTAATAATGCAGATCCTGTAGCTGTAAACGCTACACGTACATGAGGGATTAAATTATCATACCTTCATCATTAAACTTAAAAAAAGGCCTGATAGAAACACACTTCTTTGCATATGTAAGACAGCTTTACACACACAAACACCCTTCTCTTATCTCTTTACAGAGGGAGTGGGTGAGGGCAAGAAAGACGAGAACCTTGATTACATGTATGACCTCATGGTAAGTTACCATCTAAGTGACTCAGTAACTTAGAACGTTGATATCTTGCATAGAGTGAAAGCAAATACATTTATCCACTGTGTCTGTTTCTCGTTAACTTAACTTAGTCTCGCCTGGTTCGAAATGAAACTACATATTTCTACTGGACATGTCGAACGGATCAAATAGACCGCCTCGCCCTACAGAATGATCAAATGATCAATCACTTTGCAAATGCTGGAACATTTACAACAAAGGTGCGTGAAGAAACTGACTGACTAAAAGAAATGCACGTTTTTCAGCTTGGTCCAGGCTCCTCCCGGGGACTCCTGCACATACTTGTGTTTCTCTCAGGTTGGGCTGTGCAAGAACCTGCGACAACTTCGGTGGTTTGACGCAGCAGATCCTGATAACTTCTTCCCAAGATGCTACAGTCTTGGAGAAGAGGAGGAACAGCAAGCATTCATAGGTCTGCTGTTAAACCAGTGTTGAAAGATCATAAAATGCTGGGGGTTTGTAGGGTTACCCGTGGTCTCATATTCTTTAACACTGCTTTTTCATCTCTTATGAAACTGAAGAGGACTTCAGGAGGACAGCCTGTACCAGCCTCCTGCAATATGTGGTTGAGACAAGTGCTTGGAGAACAGATGGAGCAGAGGGTGAAAGACAAAAAGACAAGGACAGTGCTGAAGACAGTAAGTTGTTTATGAAAAGTAAATAGAAAATACATAAGATGTTATGACATAAAGAAGAAGCAGTAATATTCTCCTTCAGTATCAATTTTGTCTCCCTCCCCGTCTCTGCAGAGTTATATGGCTATCAAAATCAGTTTGTGGGTCCAGAAATTATTGACAGAGCTTTACAAGTGAGTCAAGAATTTCTCAGTATTTTGAGGCATTGTGACATCGATGTAACGGAAGAAGCATGCCCTTCTCTGGGGGAAGAACAGTGGGATGAGTTTTTGCAAGATTACTACAAGGTTGCTCAGTGAGTATCTTTTCTAGGATTTGTTAAAAAATGATAGCCTTCAAGTGAGACTCTACTGTACTGTTACTTCCTTTGGCTCATCAAGTCAATAACCTGGAGGTCATTAAGAGTCAGAAATGTATTTCACTGAAAAAGAAATCTGAGTTTACATAATATGAAAACCTGTGAAAAATAGTCTAGTATTTCAAGATCTGCAGATATGTAAACGTTTCAAAACCAGATTTGGTCCATAGAAGCACTCGGTTTACTCATTTATGGAGTTAGTCATATTTTAAATAGGAGGCAACTGGAGAAATCATGTCAAAGATGCATAGTTTTGTATACCAAAAATATAAAATGTACAAAACGGTGTATTTGCAATTCCAACACAGATTGTTCTGTATGTAGCAAAGGTGCAGTGATCCGAGGCAGCGGCGCGTTTGTAGCGCGCTGTCAGGACATGTTAGCCAGCCTGAAAGAGGTTTGTCCTCAGCTGGACATAGATGGACTGAACAACATCTGGATTACCAAACCAGGAGCCAAGTCAAGGGGAAGAGGTGAGCCTTTTTCCCTTTTTTTTTTTTAACCATTCACGGTTGCTAAAATATTAGTTAAAAGATAAATGTCCCGCTCAGGAATTAAGTGTATGAATCGCCTGGACAAGATTTTGGCTCTCGCGAAGACTGACAGATTTTTAATGAAGTGGGTGGTTCAGAAATACATGGAACGTCCCCTGCTAGTCCACGGCACAAAGTTTGACATCCGTCAGTGGTTCCTTGTTACCGACTGGAATCCTCTGACTGTCTGGTTCTACAAAGACTGCTACCTACGCTTTTCCTCTCAGCCCTACTCAACAAAAACTCTGCACAGGTGAGCTAAAGGAATGAAGTAAATATGTTGTTCTTGAGCTTGAAATCAAGATAATAATCCAAGGGGGATTGAACGTGCCCCTTTGATTGTTTTATGTTATTCAGAACACTCCCTACATTAAACTCCATGTATTTTCCTCAGATCAGTCCACCTGTGCAACAACTCCATCCAGAAGCACTGTCAGCCTTCTTCTAGCCGCCATCCAGGATTGCCTGACGATAATATGTGGTCCTGCTCTCAGTTTTGCTCTTTCCTGCAGCGGCAGGGTCGTAAGGAAGAATGGGCATCAGTGGTGGTCCCGGGCATGCAGAAGGCGGTGATTCATGCCCTGCAGACAGCTCAGGGCCAAGTCAAGCAGCGTAAGGCAAGCTTTGAACTTTATGGAGCTGATTTCATGTTGGGTAGAGATCTGAAGCCTTGGCTTCTGGAGATCAATTCCAGTCCCACTATGTCCACCTCCACCGCTGTGACTGCACGGCTCTGCCCTGCTGTGCAGCTGGACACACTGAGGGTTGTGTTAGACCAGAAGACTGGTCCTAAGGCTTACACAGGAGGCTTCCAGCTAATCTATAAACAGGTTGGACTATCTTCAGAGTCAATAAGTGTTTACTTCTGTGATAATGCTTTTGAATAATTGGTGTTATACTAAACTCCCTTTTTTTATGTGTTGCGTTTCCAGTCTGCAATTGAAGTTCCTCACTACAAGGCACTAAACCTGCTGTTGGAAGGACACGCCCTACGTCAACCCAAACCTTTGCATTGTGAAAAGATTCCACCTGTTGCTGTCCACACCTCCTATCAGCAGCGTCCTCCAGAGGAGGTGGAGAAAGGATATGACCCATCAAGCCAGAAGTCACGCACAGTAGCTGCTCGTTGCCACTCAGGCTTAGAGAACCAAGAGAGGATGATAGTGATGCCCACATCTCCAAAAAGAGAACCTAATATAAGAGCAGAGGTAAAAAACGCCCACAATGTTCGCAGGTTTTCCCACAATCTTCTTCGCAAACGGTCTTTGAGGGTGCACCATGAACCTCAGGCAAAAGTGCATCAGTCTGGTGCCAGTGCTGGTGTTTACAGAAAGACCCTTGTACCAAGGAGTATTTCCTTCTCCCTCGGCCCTCCTCACAACGAACCAGAGGGTCAATCTCAGTTCAGTGCTCATAGCGGGTCACGCATCTCCGGATCCTTTCTTCTTCAGACAACTTCTGAACCTCAACACGAGACCTCTACTCAGTTCTTTCCTTCAATCCAGGGCCCCCTTCCTAACCTGGATGTCGGTCACCAAGCGTTACTTATTCCTCCTTTCTCAAAGACAAAGGACATGCAAAGGAAAGAAATGTATGTATGGAAAGCACCTAATCATTTTTAAGAAATGTCACTAGCATTGTTTATAATAAATCTGATTAAACCTAATACAGAGCACTTGGTACTATTCTATTAACCCCTATGTTTTCAACATACAGCATCTTATTGCCATCTATCTACTTATGGAAGTATTTTAGTTCTCCAGCAGGTGGCAATAAAGATCTTAGCACTTGTTTGGCTACTACAAGAAATACAAACTCAGAAAAAATATACCCTAATCAGATTAAGTATCTTCAGTGCCAAATGCTTATGCAGTTGTCCCAGTGGCTGTAGTTGTAAACTACAGCATCATGAGTGCCCCAGGTCATGTGAGAAGTCGCCCGTCAGAAGATTCTTGAATCATTCACATTTGCCTATATTTATCAGGTGTTCATCTTACACCAAAGGCTCAGAGGACCAACTAACTGAAGTAAGCCCTCTGGGCAGGCAATATTTTCTTCAAATAATCTGCAAACTACAATAATTGAACACATAACTCCGATTTTTAGAAGAGCATCAACTTGAAGAGAACTAGTTTGAAAGGAACTAATGATGTTTCAGGTTCAAAATCACAGCGTCAGACTTCACTTTGCACAGATAAACCAGATATAGAATAAATCAGCAGTTCTGAAATAAAAATGGAAACAATGATATGCGTTCGATTAGCCTGTGGTGTTTAACACTGGAAATGTTGCCATATCACTGACAAATAGGATCAGTCAATACCGGTAGTGATTTGACGAGTGCAACCATGTTTTGTGGTTACAGTGCAGAGCACAGATATCAGAGGACAGATCTCAATTCTTGTCTCGGTTGAACTCTTTGCACCCTCATCTGTTTGCATGACACCGAACACCCAGATAGTTGACTAGGAGCTTCAGTTCTGCTTTTAGACAGATGTACTCTGATCTTGTGTTGTAGATACATGAATCTGAATATTTTCACACACACTCTCCATCTCTTTCATTCACAAACAGCCAATCAAAATTTCCACAGGAAAAATACTTTATTAATACACTTATATAACATTTATAGACAAAATATGTACATCAAACACCTTTCTTTAGGTCCCAAAATACAAAATCTTAAGTACCTCTCTCTATAGAAAACTAGTCTTCTGGTAAAACTTACATTCACATCTCCACTCCTTACTTCTTGTGACTCCAGTATTCTTACATAATACAGAGAATAAACATCTGAGATTTATCAACTTTTCACAAAAGGCAACAGCAAGAACAAACACCGGGTTTGACTTGAGCAGAAACAGATGTTGAGTATGCAGACGAGGTCCAGCACAGTGCTACAGAATGTACATGGTCTGAGTACACAAAATTGTCCACACACATAGCACCCAAAGTGCAGGAACATGTATCAAAAATAGAAATGTACAAGAAGTCTATGGACAATAATTAGAGGAATCCATTTCAACTGTATGTCTTTCAAAAAATAAAATAAAAAGACAATTCATTCACTTTGGCCATGTGGTACCCTCACCCCTGTGTGTTCACACTTAAGAACATGTTTGATTTTATTGCGGCAGTTGCCGTCATCTCTGGTTAAAGGGGCGTCTTCAGTAATCAGAATGGTGAGCAAAGGGTATAGCTGACAAACTTTGGCTAACTTCTTACTCCTAATTTGGTGCAAAAGCCTCTAAATGGCGTGTTTTTTCACAACAGCTATGAGTGAGATGCATCAGCGTTATCTGCATTTACACTTCAACAGCAGCATCGAAAACATTTCTTACTTTACATTCAACCAATGTGTGCGCGCGCAGAACAGGTGCGGTTTATACAATACATGTGTGATGGGGAGGACCACTGAGCTTTAAACATTCAACCAGAGCTTCACATCCCTCTCAGTATGGTCGGCTGCTGCCCCTGCCTCTGGGATCACTTCTACAAGCCCTCTGTTAGCTTTTTAACCTCCAAACTGAGGATTTAAAATAAAAAAAAAAAAAAAAGGAGATGAGTGATTATGTATTATGGAACAGCTCAGTCTTATTCTCCGTCTTGCTACTGACTCTGCCTCCCGCTACTAGAGCTCGATTGAATCCCTTCCTGTTCCATCATCTCTCATTCTTTGGTTTCCAGGTTGAGGGGTGGTACTTGCTTTAGCGCCTGAAGGAGTGCGGGAGAGTCCATGGGGGTCTGGGACATGGCTGGGGCTGGAGAACCTCCCCGGGGGGACAACACTAGCTGAGGTGGGGATGGTCTTTCGCTGGGTATGGTGGGTGAAGAGCCTCCCATGCCAGGGTAGAGCATGGGCATAGCTCCTGGGTACCAGCATTTTTCCAGCATTGGCAGGTAGGCTGCAGCAGAGGGTGGAATGAGGTAGAATGGCATGCAAAGAGGGTGTCGTGGAGGAGGTGGGTGGTTGGGGGAAACGCTCATGTAACTACTGTAACCACTAGAGGATGAAGAAGACGATTCCCCGCCTGAGAGCAACTCGTCCTCAGAGGACTCCATGCGGGGTCGTTTGTGGCGTGGCTCGTCATCCTCCAGCTTGATGCTGGAGCTCTGCCTGTCACCCGCCGGCCGTTTTTGCTGGCTCTCCTGACCGTAGTAATCTGGGCGTCTCTGGGGCACACCGGATTCAGTTTTCTCCAGCTCACCCCCGTAGCCGCTGTCTGTGTCTGTATCACTGCCGCTCTGCTCACTGCTCGGTAGAGCGTACGCCCGCTGGATGACAGGCACGCAGTTCTTCCTGTAGCCGTCAGTGGGTTTGGAGGGCGAGCTGGTGGGAATCTCCTTGTCAAGTTCATGCTGGTGATAGGCAGGGATCTCCTCAGGGCGAGGACTGATGGGGGTGCGGGGTCGGGTGGGACTCTGCAGTACTTCTGCAGCTAACTTGTGAAGGTGGTTGATTACATGGGATGGCCTTAAGTCTCCCTCAGACTCGTGACTAGCCATGTATTGAAGAATCTCCTTCGCACACATGTGGAAACCAGAGCGAAACATCTCCTCTGACTTCTCCTGGCTGACAGAAGGCTGATCTATTAAAAACAAGACATAACACTGTCAAAAATTCTGCAATTTCATGTATAAGTGAGGCTGATGTTTTTATATTATTCCCTTTTCCAATAACTACATTTGACATTTCCTTCCAGCTTTTCACAATCCTGTCATTCATTTGACAAATTAGCATTCTGTCTGTCAAAGCCACTCTGTTCTACAGGTACTCAACATGTGTGGGAGTATGTGTATGTGTAAATAACTGCAGCTCACCAATTTGCATGCCACTCTGCAGAGCGAGGATCTTCTGCTGCTGTTGCTCCAGGAGGGAGGTGAGGGCTTTCACATGCTTGAGCGTAAGCTCTAAAACCACAGCCTTCTCCAGATGGCCCAGCGTCTGAGGGAAACACGCACAGTCAGCACATCCTGATCGCTTATATAACTCAGACACACTAAGCTGCACTACCGGTCTGCACAAGGTCTCTGCTGTCACATATCAATTTGCAAATGAACATCAGCAACCATTAGGATATTAAAATACAAATAATAATGATATGTACGTATACATATATATATATATACATATACATATATTTATATACATTTAGATATATTCGTGTCTTGTCTTTATAATAAGTTATAGTGTTAAACAAATAGAAAATAGATTTTTAATGTTTAAAAATAGATTTTAAATAAAGCCAAAGAAACATGACAATAGGCTCATTCTCTTTAGTGGGAGCTGCTGGTGAGAGCAGCACGGGTGTAGTTCCCGCATGGGGCCACTAGATGGCGCATGCTGCTCAATACTGTTGAATCCCATTATCCCTCCCAGCAAACCAAATAAAACTTACGGTGAGTTTCAGGTGTTCGGGTAATAAATCTTTTAGATGAGCGATGCATTCATTTATCCTGTCTCGTCTCTTCTTCTCAATAAGTCTGTGGGGCAGCTTGTAGGTATCCTGCAACAATAAACATGGATATTGCGTAAATTCATAGGCAGTTACACCCACAAGGAAGAATCCAGGAGTTATGTCATAGCAGGAATTAGGTCAACCATTTATGGGAACTGCTGCCACAATTTTGTTTTCCTTCAAGATTAAACACATTAAGATCTATGGTCATAATATTGGAAGTTAGAGAAAAAATATTCATAACAACACTTTAAACAAAAAATATACCTTGCTTTCCTCTCCTCTCTTCATTCCCCGCCTTGGTTTGTACACGTACATAGGGAAATCCATCCTATGGTGAGGAGAGAAAAAAAAGTGCACAGGAGTGAGAAATGACTGTGTTTTTGTGTGAAGTGCAAGTTTCAGGAAAGAAAATGTTTCCATGAGGAAAAGGGCATGTGTCCAGAGTGTAACTTACCCCTGCACGTCTGACAGATCAGCCTGGCGCTTGGACAGAGGAGGCGGCTGCGCGCTGGGAACTCGCTCCATTGTTTCTTTGTTTTTTAATACTCCAATAACACCGTCAACAGTCAAAGCACTTTTTGGATTTGCTCACAAATAACCACGCATTTATTTACGCGCAATGTAGCTGAAAAGTAGTCTGAAATACACTAAAAAGAGAGGCGGAGAAAAAAAATTCACGCATTTGTCATTCTGAAGGACGATTGTTATTAATTGTAAGCTTTATCTCAGGTCTAAGAAACGCTTAAAGGTTAGTTCCTGTGAATCCCACGTCGTGGTCCCGCCGCAGAAGGAAGTCAACCCTCTTGGCGGCGCGTTGGGAAAGTGGGGGAGGACGGAGCGACGACTTAAATAAACCCTCTGACTCTCCGCTCAAGCCTGAGTTATGGTTCCGCGTTAAATCGGCGGCGTAGGGGTACGCGGCGACGCGCACCGTACGTTGCGCGTCGCCGCGTACCTCTACGCCGTAGGCTCTGCGTTGGTGTGACGCGGGACCATAAACCAGGCTGGAGTCTGACCTACCTCTGTCACATGAGCCTCACGTGTTTCACCGCGCTGCATCCGCGGCGGCGGGCCCGCCCCGCTCCCTCCAGATAAGGCTTCTCAGTGGACGGACGGCGGGTGACATCGGCGCAGGGGGCGGGGAGTGTGGATCCCGTGTACCACCATGCTGAAGTGTATGGAAACAAGGCAGTGCAGGGAAACGTGCTGGCGGCCGCCCAAGGCTGGAGTTCAGCGGGCCTTAGCGAGACAGCCCAGCGGGCACACAACCCGCCCACGCCGCTAGAGATCTACAACACATTTGAGACTAGAGTCGGAAAACACGCGCGCATCCTCATGCTATACTGATTTTAGGTCCCTTGAGCTCCAGACAGGGGGACAAACCTACGACGGAGTATTAGGGCCAAACTAAGACAAAAAAAAATTGGAAATTACGAGAATAAAGTCATAATATAATGAGAATAAAGTCGTAAAATTATGAGAATAAAGTCGTAATGTTGCGAGAATAAAGTCGTAATAGAATAAAGTCGTAATATTATGAGAATAAAGTCGTAATATTACGAGAATAAAGTCGTAATATTACGAGAATTTAAGTCGTAACATTACGAGAATAAAGTCGTAACATTACAAGAATAAAGTCGTAACATTATAAGAATAAAGTCATATTACGAGAATAAAGTCGTAATTTATGAAAATAAAGTGTTAATTTATGAGAACTCTAACAGGAAGAGTGTTAAAATGTTGAATGTTGAAGCATCTTGTGAAGTTATATTTATAATATATTAAGTATTACGACTTTATTCTCGTAATATTACGACTTTATTCTCAAAATATTACGACTTTATTCTCGCAACATTATGACTTTATTCTCAAAATATTACGACTTTACTCTCGCAACATTATGACTTTATTCTCGTAATTTTACGACTTTATTCTCATATTATTATGATTTTATTTTCGTAATTTCCTCCAATTTTCCTTTCCTTTTTTCCTTAGTTTGGCCCTAATACTCGTCGTACAAACCATACCTGTAAAGTTTTGGATTTAAAAATACAGGGAATTGTCCACTGCTGTCCTGTCCACCAGCCCAACCTAGATCAGGCATCTTACATTTGAAAACAGATTTACAACAAATCTAAAATAACTACCTCTCAACCACTTACGACTACAATTATGTACCCAGAATCTGATAGTTCTACCTTTGTTGAAACTGAAATGCTGTGGGCATTCTTATGTATGTTCCTATAATATTCAATTCAATTCAATTCAATTTTATTTATAGCGTCTATTACAACAGAAGTTGTCTCTGGGCGCTTTCCAGAGACCCAGAACATGACCCCCCATTAGCAATTATTACATAAACATAGCATAAACAATGGCAGGTAAAAACTCCCCTTTAAGAGGGAAGAAGCCTTGAGCAGGACCTGGATCATAAGGGGGACCCTCCTGCCGGATAGATAGATAGATAATAGAGCCTAAATGAAAACACAACGAATTAAAGCACATGTATTTATTTTAAATATTTTTAGTTTATATACACAGTTTGTTTTCAAGTGAAACATTTACATTTTTTTTAATTTGTCATTTTCACTCATGTAGCTCTCTAGCATTCATGACTGATGACACAGACGCATGTTTCTGCGTCTCCAGCTTTTATATCTTTCAGAACTCGTAAATGAGCCCCATCCTGCTCCTCTTTAGGAAAGTAAATTCGCTTTCCCATTTTTAGAGATATTTACACGAAGTCTAAGCTTTTTTTTGCAGAAATCTCTCTTGTTACATCCATGCATCTCTCTGATAGTGATTTGTTATTCCGAGTTTGCCCTCGTCGTCGCCTCTAACCTCGCGAGAACTGCCACCCAGGCTACATACAGCAGGTGGCTGTTCTCGCGAGGCTATTGACAATTCAGTTTGCTGTTTTAAAAATAATATTATAAAACGGGAGATTGAGGGGAAAATACTAATACAGGAGGGGGACGGCGGGAAAGAGGGGTAAAATACGGTAGTTTCCCGGCCAAAATGGGAGACTTGATACAGGTATGGGGACAAACGTCCCCAATGTTAGATATTAAAAGTCCGTATAAGAATATTAAGAAGACAAAGATCGGTGACACTGGTCTACATTTCCGCAGAAGAAACAGGGCTGGTAGAAACAGTTCAACCAGGGTGGCCAAACCACGTGCACCTGAGCGTGAACGTGCCGTGTAGTGTCCGTGAAGGCTGATTTATGGTCCCGCGTTACACCAACGCCGAGCCTACGTTGCGCGTCGCCGCGTACCCTACGCCGTCGATTTAACGTGGAAGCATAAATCAGGCTTGAGGCTGTGCAGCGTGTCACGTTGATCTCCTCATGGAGCTGCTGAGAGCAGGAACGTCCTGCCCGTGCAGCTGCACCTGTCTGCCACCGCTGCAGGCTGCTGCACACGCACTCACTCACATGACTGTTTGGCACGAAAACGAGGGGAAAAAAGAGCTTTCTTCTGGAAAAGATTGTCAATACAGCAAATGATAAGTCGCCTTCGCGTTTGTGATTGGGAAATAGGCTATTTCCCAATGTTTTCCGCAATGCGAAATAGCCTATTTCCAATCACAAATGCGAATTAAAATGGTACAATGAGAAATATTAGTTTATAGTTTTATTTGTTTAAAAAAAATGGTATTCAAAACAAAATCAACTCCGAGGAACAGGTTTGTACCTAATAACACCATGACATGACTGCATTTTAACATGCGGTCCACCGCAACAAGTTGTTTTTCTCAGTGTGGATAAATGTCGGATCATGATGGTACAAAGTACTCGAGTTGTAAAAAAAATCCGGGGGGATGGTGGATTATATGATATGGGGAAGATAATTTGTGCTGAATACAAATAATATAATATATTACAAATAATAGCACTGACCAAAACACCTGCAGAAATACTGCAGGAATGACATAGCAGCAGTTAAATGCAGCCTTCTGTAAGCTTTAAATATCCACTGGGCTTACATCAAATACATAAAAACACAACAATAAAAAACAGTTTTCTGAACTTATCAATATGACTGTCCTTCACAGGATAAGTAAAATGGATCACTGCAAAAACTCAAAATCTTAACGAGAATATTTGTCTTATTTCTAGTTAAAATGTCTCATTTTAGTAAAAAAAACCCATTACACTTAAAACAAGACTCATCACTGGAAAAAACAACAATTTTCACCTGTTTCAAGTAGATTTTCACTTAAAATAAGTAGAAAAATCTGCCAGTGGAACAAGATTTTTTTTGCTTGTAATGAGAAGATAAATATTGTCCCACTGGCAGATTTTTCTACTTATTTCAAGTTCAATGTACTTGAAACAGGTGAAAATTGTCAAATAAGTTATTTTTCTGGTGATGACTCTAAATGTTGAAATAGCAGTAAAGCCACATTCATTGATGAAATGACATAAGGGATGGAAAGGGGGGATGATTTTCACCGTTTTTATTTCAGGGGGGGTGCCATCCCCCCTCATCCCCCCTCAACTCGAGTACTGATGGTACAGCAATATGACTCCAGTCTTGAGAAGTTACACTTACACATACACATAGTATGTGACTAATGAAAAGCTATAGTTCCCCATTTAACAACACATACCTCTTTTTTTAATTAAGAAAAAGGAAAATCTTTACAGTTATCTAATGAATTTGTGTATATGTGGTTTTGAGCATTTAAGAATATCAAATCAAACATCTCACACAAGTTTCGCCAATCATGCAAGATTCATGGTGTTTTACAGTACGTGCAACATTTCTATGATACATCTCAAAGCGCTTCTTCAAAGAGCAGCCTGGCAGCATTTTTGGTTATTGATTTGCATGTCTTCTGTTACAATCACTACTACACTGTAAGCTTTAGACAATGTGGATAAACATTTACTCCAAATATATATTGAATTGTGAGGTAAAATTTTATGTTATTGTAAGAGGAAGTTCATTTTTTAATCCATCATTTTTATCTTAAAAAAAATAGCAGATATTGTTGACGATCTGACCTCAAAACTTTGACCTCGAACAAAAAGGTGTGATGGAGCAAAAGCAGTTTCCCAGTGCATGTTTGTGTGTCTCTCCGAGCCCCTGTAGATGGATGTCTTGCTTTCCACCCATGAGAAGAACCGGGACATGTTCCAGCACCCCTCATCCCCTGTCCAGTTACACTGTGCATGGTTTTTAATTAGAAAATATCCATGTGGACAGGTCACAGCTATTCAGCTATAATTAAATAATGTAAGAGGGCTTGTAATGTAAGAATGATGGAAACCCCCTCAGAGACAGATAGGCACAGTAACATAATTAAACACTATACAGGATTTAATAAAAAAACAAAAAAACCCTTACACTAGCTCCTTTATTTGAGTTCATTTGTAAATTATAATCTATTTTATGGTGATAAAAACAATAAAACCTATTAATTAACATTTAATTAATTAATTAATTAATTTTATCCTAATTGAGTTTACAGTATTAAAAATATAATAATTATATTACTGTAAAAAAAAAGTGACAAGTTGCAACATATTTACATGACACTGCTGTGAAAACCTTTTTGATGGTCTTAAGCTGCAAATTGATTATACAATGCCAGTCGTAGAAAAATCCAAATAAAGATAATTTTAAAACTAAGTTGCCTTTTTTTTAGGCTGTGTTAAAATCAACCAATGTGAAATAAAAACAAAACTTTTGAAGGAACTGAATAAGTAAACATGTTTCCTTGTGCAACAATCTACCACGCACGCTTCCTCGTCTACCAAGGGCTACATTTCAGAGTTAATATACACCCCTGACGACTTCTCTGGGCTTTTTTTTTGTCATTCTGGTCTTCAGCAAGCTAAAAAAAAATGTTGCCATTTAAGCGGTCATTACATGAGCAGTTACATTTTTATGACACACTTTGAAGTTTCAAAATAAACTGCATGGCAGTGACCGGGAGGAACACCGAACCTTCATTTTCCTCACTGTGACGTTCGTTCTGGTCCTCCTTTTGAATACTTGGCTGATTCAGACAATGTTTTCATTAACAGAGTATTTAACACACTTCTTTATTTAAATAGACTCCAAGATTGTAATGTACAATTCAGACACAAACTACCAATTAGTAGAAAAGTTGAGTTTGGTTAAGCAGCACGCCAAGTGACATCTGTTAGTTCATTTTTTTTTTTTGTCCCCCTCAATTACACTCAAACACTCAAGCAGTCACTCTCTTGGTGATGTTTTACAAAGTGAAACATTATCATCAAAATTATCATCATCAAAACAAAAAAACAAAAAAAATCATGTGCTATGGCAAATACCAGTGCTTAGGAATAAATTAAAGATAACATAATTTAGTGCAGACATATTAAAGTGTAATAATTAAGTCAGTATTACACTGCTCCCACGGATCCTTACGTTTGAGCATGTGTTTGTAACGGGACTCCACTGAGCATGTATCATTAAACATTAAATGCACCGAGCTATATAGTAAAGCAATCACGTGACATGCTTTTACCCTCCAGTAAGTTCATACCATTCATTATTCAAAATGACAGCTATGAAACGGGTTTAAAGGGTTCAGATTATTTATCTTTACAAAATGCTTCAGTGTCGCCTCAAATCCACCTTTTTAATCAAACTATCCCAGAACAAGAAGAACCTCTCTTGGAGATGACAAGGAATTCTGTAAGTGGTAAATACTTGCCTTCAAAGGGAGGAAAGAGGGAAAACACCGCTCCATGCACACAGACACGCACACAAAAAAAACAACCTTTTTTTTTTTTAAACGCATGACTAAGATCCTTCGGAAAACAATGGTTAACTTATTAGGATCTCTTGTTTATCTTCATATTATAAATATAAGATACATCTTTTCAAATATAAAAGCAAGTAAAATCCCAAAATAGTTGATTCTTATAGACATTGCATATGATATAGCATTCCTATTGCTGTCAGATGAAAGCAGAAAAAAATAAATAATGTGTTGTAGTTGAATTGAAACAGATTCTCAAGTCGTGTGACCTGAGCTTGCTGGTGAAAGACAGAGGATTAAACCTCAACAGAAGGACACTTGACAGGAAAAACACCCCCAGGAACAACGGCCAAACTGAAGCTCGCTGTCAGAGGTGTCAAATGCAGACGGAGGCAGTGAGGGCAGTAAAGCTGAAGTGAGCGTGGTCATTTCTGAGACTTACAGGACTGGCTTGTCAGGTGCAGAGGCACTTTGTGTAAACTCTTCTCATACAGACGTGTCCACACTATAGAGCACTCTAACTTTTACTCTACATAGACGACCAGACATCGACCTAAATACATACATGAAATAGGTACGTCTTGTGTATTTTTTGTAACATTTGGGACACTGTCTGGAGAGCTCGGTCACTGATGAAAGTGGCCCCCAGGGCCTTTAGGCAGGCTGCTGCGGGTTAATGTTCAAGTGCGGCGGATGACCCAGGAGTCCAATTCGTTGTTTCTGCTTCCTCTGCTCGGTCATCTGCAGTGGGGAAGAAACAGAAGGGTACAAAAGAACATTTCACTCTACATCACTTGTGTAATATGGCAATATGACCGTGCTATACAACTCAAATTGATACCGCAGATGTTTGGAGGCATTGTTTAGAGCAGGGGTCGGCAACCTGCGGCTCTAGAGCCGCATGTGGCTCTTTAGCGCCGCCCTAGTGGCTCCTGGAGCTTTTTCAAAAATGTTTGACTTTTTTTTTCCTTTTTTTCTTCTTTTTTTTCCCCTTTTTTTTCTTCTTTTTTTCCTTTTTTTTCTCTTTTTTTCCTTTCCTTTTTAATCTCGACATTTTGACTTTTTTCTCGACATTTCGACTTTTTTCTAGACATTTTGACTTTTTTCTCGAAATTTTGACTTTTTTCTCAAAATTTTGACTTTTTTCTCAAAATTTCGCCTTTCACCATTTGCCTTCATTCTAAGGCTTATACAATTTTTCTTCTTTTTTTCTTCCTTTTTCGTTTCCTTTTTAACCTCGAAATTTTGACTATTTCCTCAACATTTCGACTTTTTTCTCAACATTTCGCCTTTCACCATTTGCCTTAGGCTTATACAATTTTTCTTCTTTTTTTCTTCCTTTTTCGTTTCCTTTTTAACCTCGAAATTTTGACTTTTTCCTCAACATTTCGACTTTTTTCTCAACATTTCGCCTTTCGCCATTTGCCTTCATTTTAAGGCTTATACAAGACTTTTCATTTTTTGCGGCTCCAGACATATTTGTTTTTTGTGTTTTTGGTCCAATATGGCTCTTTCAACATTTTGGATTGCCGACCCCTGGTTGAGAGGTACTGATGGCAATCTGGAACAATGTCTTCACTGGGTCCATGTATATGTGCAAATCATCGGCAAAATAAAAAAGGTTTCCAGAAGTTACAAATGTGTATAATTTCAATACATAAGCATGATGTGGCTGGACAGGTGCTGATGGATCAGATCAACTGATCATCTGACTTTAACTATTTGGAACGTGCAATTAATTTTTTCCCCTCCCTGTATCGTTTCTTAAAGATCTCACAACTGGTTTAGAAATAAAATCATGATTAAAATTCATCAACATTAATCTTGAAGTACGGTACAATTTACTGAATCACTGGATCTCTCTTCCAAGGTGTCTTATTTTACAAGATGGAGCGACAGTGTTCTCTTACGGTACGGGGACACTGAAAATGACTTCCATCCGTGGTTTTTTCTAGATGTGTAACATAACAATACTGTGACTGCGGGGACTGGTTTCTCAACGATGTGGAAGCGCAGAGGGATAAAATGGAGGATGTAAAATAAAAATATAACAAGAGGGAAACAAAATAATGGAATAACATTAATAATCTTGTGACACTGTGGCATCCTGATGGGAAACCTCAAGTTTTTAGGAAAGATCTGGAATGTATTTTGACGTGTACCACATTTCCTCCCATGGCAACATTACGATTCGATACCAAACAAAAGAAGAGTAAATGATGGAGGATGGGCTACAACATTAGCAATTCTGTCCCTTGATACTGCAGATACCTGCTCCTTGAGCTCAGTCAGTTGTCCAGACAGGTTGGCCACCAGTTTCATGGTCGATTCCAGCTTCTCCTGCAGGTTCCTGATTTCATTCTGCTCCCCCTCTGCGTCGCTGCTCACCAGCGACATGGCACGCATTCGAGGAAACCAGTCCAGGTTGTGCTCCTGTTGTTAACAAAGAACATGACAACTGATACAGATGAGCTAAAAGTTAGTGAGCCTAAAAGCTAACTTAGAGCAAAACTTGCTCCTGTTAGGCTGTCAGGCGCTTCATTAAAGGTTGTTCAGAGAACCATGTTTGAAGAGAGTAAATGACCTCAGATTAACCCCATGTATACAGTAAAGAAAAACCCCAGAGTTTTTATCACACCGTGATCAGTTTTAGGGTTAGTCTGCAACTCAGTGATCTCCTCATTTACACCAGTTAGTTTGTGTTATTCAATAAATATAACCAACCGTTAAGATTACAAAAGAGGCACAGAGTAGTAGATTAGTGTGTGTGTGTGTGTGTGTGTGTGTGTGCTTGTGTGTGTGTGTGTGTGTGTGTGTGTGTGTGTGTGTGTGTGTGTGTGTGTGTGTGTGTGTGTGTGTGTGTGTGTGTGTGTGTGTGTGTGTGTGTGTGTGTGTGTGTGTGTGTGTGTGTGTGTGTGTGTGTGGAGATGAGAGCGGGAATTGTTTATGTGATTCAGTAGCTTAGAAAGATTGCTTCATCACAGTTCCCACAGATGTGACACAAACGGAAATCATTCCTGCGGCCTTCATGACCAAGTGCACATCAGTAACCAAGGCAGCAGCTCCCCAAAAGAGCTTAAAAATGGTAAAAACACAGCAACAATCTGAAAAACTGTGATGCATTGAAAAAACCCCTGTGGTTACCAAGTATATCTTTTTTTTCTGCAGAAGAGACATGAGTGTGAAATTCACCAGTTCTGCTGAGCGTTTATGAACTCACGTAGGAGCCGTATCACGAGTGAATTCAAGTCATTTGCAACAAACTGGCTTGGATGATCAGAGAAGGAGACAGGTGCATTTTTGAGGGAGCCTCCGTGCTTGGTGTTTTACCTTGATCATCTCAGCTACGTAGCTCTCCGGACCGGTGTATTCTGTGGAGTCTTTGACTTTCACCAGCACAATGAAGAATAAGTAGTGCCACATGTTGTGCTCCTCTTTGATGTGTTCTTCAAAAGTCACTGTTTTATTGTCAAACTTGTCACGTTCCAGACCTGCAACAGGCAGCAACACTCATTGTTTATGGTATAAAGTCAGATTTCCTTTCAGGTAAAAAAAAAAATAGTCTAAGCAGAACATCTACCATAAAGAAAAATAATTTCATGATATCATAAATTGAGCTGGAAACCAGCCCTCGGCAGCAAGTTTATGACATAAATCAATCATTGGCTTAAGCCCCCATAAGATCTACAGAGTGACATTAGAGACGCTGACAGATCGATGCTTTATGAAACCGAGCTAGAAGACGTCTGGCCTCTTAATTCCCGAGTAGATCGGCTCCTAATCTCTGCATCTCCTGTTCTCTTGTGGTCCCCCTGGAAACCATAGAGACAGCAGCCCCCCTTGTGGCCTGGCTTTATTTAACATGAGTGAGTCAGAGCTGATGGCAGGTTGGTTGATATAATACTGCTATCGTTCCACATGCTTAACACTTGTCCTAACGTCCCCCGACCCAGCACGAGTGTGCATGCTCGCACATGTGCTCACGTATAGTATGTACCGCCGGGCTAACGTTCCCTCGGGTGTGAAAACAACTTACGGGACAACCTGCATTTATTTAGAAACGGACACATGTTTGCACGTATACGGACGTTCTTGCAGATAATGCCAGATAAAGGAAGGACAGAGTTTGAGTAATAAGTGGAGTTGCACAAAACATATGGTTAAATGTGTGCAAGTGAGTGAGTAACCGAGTGAGTAGGAGTAAATGTGTGTGCGTGTGTGAAACAGACATGAATTATGGAGGCGAGCGGAGCGGTGGCAGGAAGCCTTCATGACTCAGCCTTCTTTGGAACAGCAGCAAAGTAAAAAAAAAAAAAAAAAAAGCGGGGGGAGGGATTAGGGGAACTGCAACAAACTGCATACTCCTTTGTAAATCTACTTCCCAGAACTCACAAGTAACCAAGAAATTTCATATTCATGGAGGGAAATTTGGGAGTCAAAACGTTGACTTGAGATGGACAGTGGAAAAGTTTAAATAATGCACGTCTCGGTTCCTGCAGAACAATCTAAAACAAGAGGGTGCGTGGTTACGGGGCAGACATGGTTTTCATGATTCTACATCATTCATGGTCCTCCTAATTTATTGCACATGTAAAAAAAATTCCAAATTCAAGGGAATACTCTGCTGCTGAACAGCCTTAAAATACTTTTTTCACATCACTATGAAGCACATTTGCATATCACAGTCCTCCTAAAATCTAACAACACATTGCCCACATTTTGAATGCTGCATGCTGTCTATATATTAGCTAACTATTACTATTAACTACTCTTTTCCAAGCACCTCAGACATATATTTTTGAGACCTTGACAGGTAAACGTTGTGGTTTTAAAGCTGCATGTGGAATCAGTGCCTCACCATTACAGAGACATGATCCAAAACTTACGTTTAACCTCAAAAGACGGTGAGAAGAGGTTCTGCCGCAAGGAACACAAGTCAAAATAGCATGTCTTTAAACATCATCCAGTGTATAACTAGTGGACACACACACAATAAAGCTTTTAAATAACCTATATACAGTGGGGAGAACAAGTATTTGATACACTGCCGATTTTGCAGGTTTTCCCACTTGAAAAGCATGTAGAAGTCTGTAATTTTTATCATAGGTAATCTTCAACTGTGAGTGACAGAATCTAAAAAAAAAAAATCCAGAAAATCACATTGTATGATTTTTAAGTAATTAATTTGCATTTTATTGCATGACATAAGTATTTGATCACCTGTCAACCAGTAAGACTTCCGGCTCTCACAGACCTGTTAGTTCTTCTTTAAGAAGCCCTCCTGTTCTCCACTCATTACCTGTATTAACTGCACCTGTTTGAACTCGTTACCTGTATAAAAGACACCTGTCCACACACTCAATCAAACAAACTGCAACCTCTCCACAATGGCCAAGACCAGAGAGCTGTGTAAGGACATCAGGGATGAAATTGTAGACCTGCACAAGGCTGGGATGGGCTACAGGACAATAGGCAAGCAGCTTGGTGAGAAGGCAACAACTGTTGGCGCAATTATTAGAAAATGGAAGAAGTTCAAGATGACGGTCAATCTCCCTCGGTCTGGGGCTCCATGCAAAATCTCACCTGGTGGGGCATCAATGATCATGAGGAAGGTGAGGGATCAGCCCAGAACTACACGGCAGGACCTGGTCAATGACCTGAAGAGAGCTGGGACCACAGTCTCAAAGAAAACCAGTAGTAACACACTACGCCGTCATGGATTAAAATCCTGCAGCGCACGCAAGGTCCCCCTGCTCAAGCCAGTGCATGTCAAGGCCCGTCTGAAGTTTGCCAATGACCATCTGGATGATCCAGAGGAGGAATGGGAGAAGGTCATGTGGTCTGATGAGACTAAAATAGAGCTTTTTGGTCTAAACTCCATTCGCCGTGTTTGGAGGAAGAAGAAGGATGAGTACAACCCCAAGAACACCATCCCAACCGTGAAGCATGGAGATGGAAACATCACTCTTTGGGGATGCTTTTCTGCAAAGGGGACAGGACGACTGCACCGTATTGAGGGGAGGATGGATGGGGCCATGTATCGCGAGATCTTGGCCAACAACCTCCTTCCCTCAGTAAGAGCATTGAAGATGGGTCGTGGCTGGGTCTTCCAGCATGAAAACGACCCGAAACACACAGCCAGGGCAACTAAGGAGTGGCTCCGTAAGAAGCATTTCAAGGTCCTGGAGTGGCCTAGCCAGTCTCCAGACCTGAACCCAATAGAAAATCTTTGGAGGGAGCTGAAAGTCCGTATTGCCCAGCGACAGCCCCGAAACCTGAAGGATCTGGAGAAGATCTGTATGGAGGAGTGGGCCAAAATCCCTGCTGCAGTGTGTGCAAACCTGGTCAAGAACTACAGGAAACGTCTGATCTCTGTAATTGCAAACAAAGGTTTCTGTACCAAATATTAAGTTCTGTTTTTCTGATGTATCAAATACTTATGTCATGCAATAAAATGCAAATGAATTACTTAAAAATCATACAATGTGATTTTCTGGATTTTTTTTTTAGATTCCATCACTCACAGTTGAAGAGTACCTATGATAAAAATTACAGACTTCTACATGCTTTTCAAGTGGGAAAACCTGCAAAATCGGCAGTGTATCAAATACTTGTTCTCCCCACTCTAGGTCATAGTTTAACAGAGGAACTGATCGCTTTTACCGCAGATGAAGCAGGTTGTCTTCAGGACCTCTTCTTTCTTTTGTTTTTCACTTCTCAGGTCAGCAAAGGTGTCAATAATTACACCAAAGATTAGGTTGAGGACAATGATGATGACCATGAAGAAGAACAGCAGGTCATAAATCACTCTGGCTGCAAACAGTGGCTCCTGGGTAACAAACAGAAGAGTGTAACAAAGTAAATTTGAGGGCTGAGGAATAATGATAGTCCTGTTAAAATATAAAATGTAGTCTTTCACATGTCAGGGATGATCTCATGAGACTGAATGGTGGTTAACCTTGATACTCGTGGATGTTAATAGAAACAAAGCCCCAGGTTTAACCTGCCAGATGCTCAAGTGACAAGAAAACGAGTCAGCACGAGGCGGCCTGTCCCAGAGGCATTGGCCAGATTCATGAACTCATTTTTACTTTGTCCTCAAAAGTAGGGAATGAGTTTCTTGCTGCACCCTAACACAGCCACACAGTTGCACTCACCCTTATTTAAGATGAGCTTGTCTTTCAGAAAACTATGAGGATTTCAACATTTCTTCATAAACCTTCACAAGAAGAGTCCCCTTTTGACCTCAGCTGCGACGTGCTGTGCATACGTGAGACAGACATCCACATCCCTTTTTGACATCATTAGTGGTTTAGCCTGAATTCAGTGGAAGTCTATTTTAAGGCTCAATTCTCACACAAGGAGGAGGCAGTGCAGCTGTAAGGAAATATTGCAAAATCTCTACGCTTTTGAAATAAAAACAAGTTCAGTGACCAATGAGCTCATAGCCAACTCACATGACCCGGGCTGCAGCTGCGGGTGCTACGCCCTGTCAACGCGAGCTCACACAGATAGCCCAGGGCATAATCATTCTGGTATTTACCTCCTTAGAAGGCTTACGGAGAACATCCCCCACACCACCTCCACTCCTCAAGCCGTGACTCAGCACAGTAACAATGCACATGAGTAAAGAGTCGCACGTCCGCTCCACGTCGCTCTCCTCCTCACCGTCATTCCCCAACTCTAAGGAAGCAGAAAAGAAAATTAACTCAACAGTCAAACTTTAAGAATTCTATAAGTGGCTGTAAAAATGCAAACGTAATTGTAGTGAAGTTGCATCACTGCTGTTTAAATCACTGAACTCGTATATCTAGTTCAGTAAATTGTTTGAAAGAAAAGTCACTCCACTTAAAGCCCAAGATTTAGGAAAGTAGTAGTTATCAAAGGACCGGCTGTTGAAATTCTTGTTTGTAAAAAAGACAAGTAAATAGTAGTCAGCTGTATTAGTGTTTGCTGTTGTAGTTGATATAGAGGCATAACTTTGTATGTATTATATTTACATACTTTAGCTCACAGTGGGACTACTGTTAGTTAAAACAGAAATGTTTTAATTTCATTGGAATGGGAGAAGCTAGAGGAAAACCTAAATGGAAAGAGTTTATATATTATTTTCGAGTTAATAATTAGACTCAATTTCAACACCTTTGTCAAAGTGAAATGGCTCCATCGCCATCTTTTTTAAGCGAGCCGTGTGGAACCTAGACTTTAGAAAACCAATTTTTATCCCTCCTAACCGAAGAGTTAAAGGCCCATATCGCTTACAAAAATGTGTACATGTGCAACTTATTTCGTCTATGGATTAATTCAACATTTATGATACATTTCTGTCAGGTTTTTGCCCATTTCACAAAAAAAAATCAACACTTTTCAAAGTTTACGATTATATGATGGCTACAGATGCTGGAAATTCCGTCCTTCTTTGTTGGACCTCACCTCAGCTTTTAATACATCTCGCATCTTGTTAAATAGAATCGAACAATTTCTAGGCATCTCAAAAAATGTATCAAAAGGTTCGTATCTTATCTCTTTGATAGGAGTTTGTGTAAATAATTTCATCTCAGAAGCTGCTGGTCTGTGGTGTGTGGTTCCCCAGGGACCTGTATTGGGCCCTATTCTGTTTGCACTTTATATTCTATATAACCTTAGGATGGATTTTATCGGGAACATCAACCATCACTTTTATTCAGATGATAGTCAGCTATTCCTTTTAAAACCTTGACTTCTGGTCCAAAATGTCCTTTTCCATTTGAGTAACATTAAAAAAGCAGGTGTCTAAACTCAAACTGGGGATGAATATTCATTCTTTTGTTTTCTTCTCATTAGATTAATACCCTTTTTACTGCTATTAACAAAAAAGCCCCCAATAATCTAGGGATTCTACAAAATGACATGAGCTGAATTGCGGGATCTGAAGTAATGCAAACTCTTTAATGTTGGTTTTGGTGAAGAGGGAGTTGAGCCAAAAGACAAGGCTTTCTGTGACTGGTTAATTTATGTTTTGACCCATGGTTATGTTCATGAACTGTGGGTAGTAACCTTAAGAATAAGATCATGGATACAAGGGGCTGAAATGAGTTTCCAACATAGGATGGATGGACTCTCCCTTAGCGATGTGAAAAGTTTTCAAATGGAAACTGATTCCAAACGAATGTATTTTGGGGACAAATCTGACCAGTTTTCACATTAGAGCCTTGATGCAACCAAACATCCCGATTGGTGGGAAATTCCCAGGAATTTAACATTCTTCAGGACATAACCATAATTCGCTGTTGAGGTTGCACATGACAGTCATGTGATGCTCGACTGAGTCACATGCATTTAAGTCTGTATTGTTGGTGAAATGCAGAACATTCAAAAACAGGGCACTTTTTAGGCAAAAGTATCACACAATGTTCCTTTTATTTACTTGTTTCTTAGAAGTTGGTTTTAAATGATAATTGCAACTTTTGAACCATCTTCCTCATAATATGTTTCCATTTTACAAGCTGCTACCCGTTTCTGTGTAAAAAAAACAACAATAAAGTCTGCAAACAAGGAACATGAAACCGAGTCTCCACCTCAATGGTCTTGTTTCCATCTAAATATAAATGTAGTGAGTTCCGATTATAGCATCAAGTGCATTGTCCACAAAACTAAATCATTTTACATTTTAAAACTTATACTAAAAAAACCACAATATAAACAGAGCTTGTTGCTAACAATTATTATTTACAATCAGACATTTTCATTGAACATTTCAAAACTAATTAAAGGGCAATGGAATATCCCTCACACTGCATTGAATAGTTACCTTCCTGTGGAGTCTCGGTGCTGCAGTTCTCATAAATACCTCCATGACATGTTCCTTCAGACAAAAACTCTCCATCCATAGCAGCACCAGTCTCTACAAAATAAGACACAGCAATATCGTTTCCGAATATAACGAAGGACAGGACTTATGGAAAACCACAAAGTGATTGCAGTCTGTTCTCACTCTGGGTTGTGTTGGGGATACGATCCACCTCCAAGATGAAGTCATCTTTGAAGAAGATGTAGCCGACAATGGAGAACAGGTAGACCAAAATGAGCGCAAGAACAGCAGTCAACACGATGGAGCGTCCATTACGAGTGACACTCTTGATTACATTCAGCAAGGTCTCTTCTCGGTACACCAGGTCAAACAGCTACAGAGACAGACCACTCATTACAAATGCGCAAAAGAACACAAAACAACAGAATATGTGACAACAGAAAATGACAAAATGGGGGAAAAAAATGTATGTTAGTGTAGATTTATTATTTTCCCCTTGTGATGAATTAATTTTTTTTCAGTCTGAAACAACTATAATTCAAGCCATATTGTGTTAAATCTGCATAGGAGCAGACACATGACATGAAAACATCTCCATAACACTGGCAAAGTCAGTCTCAGTTGAACTTAACTCAAAAACAGCTGCAATTTCATGACACCCCCAATTAAAGCCTAAAACCTGTTTCTTAGAAGGATGGAGACCTTGGATGCACAATGATGGAAAGCTTTCATTACATTCAAATACAGGCTTTTACACAGGCTTTTACGAAGAATGTTCTGTCTGGTCAAGAGGAGCTCTGTGTGTGTATATTTGCAAAGAACAATTGACAGGATGCAGTTATGCTTTACATGAGGTTGTGCGTGTTTGTCTCACCAGCAGGCTGTAGAAAAAGACATGACCAAACACCCCCAGACAGCAGATGATGAGGTAGATGAGATGATAGAGGAACTCGAAGTCCATCACCATGGCCTTATAGCCTCGTGTGAAGGTTCCTCGGTTTCCAACAAAACTTATCAGGAAGATTATCTTATTGCAAACCTGGAAGATAAATCCCAGCTTTCAACAACAATTCATTCTTAATCGTCCTTACACTGAGATAAACAATATCAATAAGGCCCTTTGTGGTAGCCAGTGTTGACAGAAGTGTAGTAACAGTAGCCTCTAAACTAAATGGGGGGACCGTGATATATTTAGACACTTGACTATAACTTGTACCTTCACCATTTTCAAATTATTAACCGTTTCATGTATCAGGGTAAGGCCATGCTTGACAAACATGTTTACTTGACTTGCTTTCTGGGTATCACTGTGGCAACAGTAGGGAGCAATCAGCGCAATCCTCTTATCGGGATGAAATTAGTCTAGACTAGACTAGAAGTGAAACTGGAATTAAAAATAGTCAAATTCCTTATACGGCCTAAATGCCGCTCACTGAAAGAATCAACAGCCTTTAAAGGAAGAAACTGGTTCAAAAGTATCAAAAACCCAGCCGGGAGAAATCCGAGCACCTGTGTATTAACTAGATTCAAGAGTAACCAGGTTACTGCTCCCTATGGTAGCATTTACTCCGATTTCTTGCCTTAACCTGATTTCTCTCAACCTATTTTTCCCTCATAAGTGTAAACAAATGGAGGGGCACATGATCGTGTCATGATCTCTTCAGACCGTACGTGTGTGTCTAAGAAAATGTCTGGCGACTGAAGGGGCAGCATTGCTCTCCCTGGGGGCCACTGATGCAGTTCACACCACGCAGTGTCAGCCTGCCAGCGGGGGACTGCAGCGACAGGGGGCGATGCCGCAGACGCGAGTACGAAACTTGAAAGGAGAAGTGGAAATTGTGAGACAGTGGCTTCTGTAGAGTGTTTGGCAGGATTCTTCTATGAAAAATGACTTTTAACCCGCGCAGAGTTTCTGTCACACGCATTTAGCAAATGAAAGATTTAAATTGTTCAAGGAAATTCCTTGAACTGAATAATGAATGTATTGATCACGTTTGTTCTTTTTTTGCTCCTGGGTCCGAGTCATTTGATGTTGAGTATCTGCTGACACACGATCTCAAAAAAGTAGCAGCAGCTCTGTCGTTTCCATTTGATCAATTCCCAAACTGCAAACAGTAGAAGCAGTTGTAACACTGCATTCATTGCCCAATTTAAAGGGGACCTATAATGAAAAACAAATTTTTTCTTGCTTTAACATATATAAAGTGGTCTCCCCTCAGCCTGCCAACTCAGAGAAGGAGGAAAGCAACCAAATTCTGCAGTGTCTGTTCACCCCGCCGGGATGATCCTTCCAGTGTCATGTGACTTTTACGAGCCGTTCAGATTCTGCTCTCGTCGTTACGTAACGACGGGAGCGATTTCCATAGGTCGGCCTCTGCTGCTGAAACCCACAACTAACTCCGCCAGCCAGAGCTTCCGCCATTGTTCCTAAAAGGATCAGTACCAACAGTACGGACCCGGCAACTGCACACGAGTCAGCGGTAAGTGACGTTACATTTTTATGTTATTTATATTTGTCTACGGGTAACACCGGAGCTCTGTTAGTAATAAATAATAAATATTTTTTTCTGTCGATGGTTTCAGATCTTCCTAGCAATGCACCTGAAGCTGTTCAACGACACCTCCAGAAGATGCACGGTCCTTCCTTGAGCCAGTAATAGTGCATAAATGTTATTTATATACAACTTGGTGTATATAAACAGTGTATGGTGTATATAAGTGGTGTATATAATGTGCACAAATGTTTTTTTATTTTTTTTAACAATAAAGTTGCCATTTGTGAACATTCAGTGTTTTGATTTCTTTACAGTTGACATGATTCATTTGTCTTGTAACATTCATTTGTCTTGTAACATAAGACGAGGTGACCCGTTCCCCCCTTCAGGTAACTAAAGGCTGATTTATGGTTCTGCGTTACACCAACGCAGAGCCTACGGCGTAGGATACGTGTCGATTTAACGCAGGTAAATCAGGCTTTAAGATCCGTTTACATCGTGTAACTGCATGCGAGCGTCCGACTATCGCGTCGAGCTGCGTGACATCGGACGCTCTCTGTCCACACTGAAACCGTTAAACTCGCGGCCAGTTAGGACAGTCCAATACAAAAAAAATAAAGCAATGGAATTGATTTTGTCGCTGAAGCTCGCTCGCATGGGACCGGCTTTAATAGTGTACGGAGCCGGCTCTTCTGCCCGGAGCGAGGCTTTGTTCCCTCCCCTGCTACACGTCCTTCAGGCAGCCAATCAGCGCAGAGCCTCATTATCATAGCCTCCCCTCCCCTCAGAATCCCTCATAGAGAATGAGGTTAGAAGCGGTAAAAATAAAGACATGGCCCAGAGGCAGAATTTCAAATTTATGTAGAAAAAACAAGCTTTTGATTGTTTTTAAGACATTCAAAGCCTGTTTAAAATATACATTAAATGCCATAATAGGTCACCTTTAAAATATGTAAAAATATGTTTACATCAGCCAGTGTTGCCGACTTCTCACTGAGGAAAAGTAACCAGTCGTATGATGGGGACATCTTATTAATAAGGCATCCTACTGATTAATCTTAACAAAAGTCCATTTCCTTTCAATGTAAAGGGGATAGCAACATACATTTCAGATCCAAATCTCAAAAGCTGTTAAATGAAAAGTAATATCAACTTCACAAAAAAAAACCCCAGTGCTGGTTATTTGAGGTAGTTGACTTTTTGAGTGAGCTCACTCACATTGAAAGCACCCAGAAGGAAGAGTGTGGGCTCCAGGCCCGCGGAGAAGATGAGACGGAGAATTGTGACAATGACCAGTGCACGTATGCCTAGTGGTTGGGGCATGATGACAACGATGACCAGCGTAGCCAACACTCCCATCCACAGCAGAGCAGACAGATGGGGATCCAGCATTCCTGCAGAAAAAAAAAAAAGCAATGCACATACACACTCTGCAATTTAATGCCCAATGCACAGGAAAGCTGCCAAAGCTACCACACTGAAAGTGACTTATAAAAAAAAAAAAGTTGTACAATGACCTCTAGGGAATAACTAACCAGATGTTGAAAGGACGCCAGTGCAGTTTTCATCTTAAAGAGACAGATGCAAACTCGCTTACATAACACCTCCAAAGTGTATGACATACTTTTGGTGTGAGCAAGTATTTAAGAGTGCACAGAGAGCGTCAGTGAGAGACAACCTGATGCTCTCTTTGATTCTGAGGTGAATCCAGAATTAGAGTTCAAGTCCAGGGTTTCATGTTGCTACATGACGTGTGACTCAATCCTAAATCCGAGAGCAAGTTAGACCAGCCAAAAAACAAGGCCACACCCACTGTAAGTAATCTTTCTCTTAAATCATCAGACTGATGTGTTTATGTGTGCAAGTATTCTATTAACTAAGGTCGTAAATCCCCTAAGGAATGTGAGAGAAGAAGCAACATGGAGCAGAACTGCAAGGTTGAAATAAAAAAAAATATAAAAAAAAGTGCGGTGCTGCAGTTAAGGGAGCCCTCTCTAAATTTCCTTCTCTAGTCTCCTTCTCTTCTTTCATGTCTCTAGCTTTCTTTCCTTTCCAATCCCTGTCGAGATCACATGACAGGTGCCACTTACATAACAGCCTCTAAAAATACCTCAACTGAAAGATTCATGAGGAATGAGCAGGGAGCAACAAGCAGCTCTGGCAGTGTTGGGGACTGAAAGAGGGGCTCTAACATGCACTCAAAAACTCTCAGTTTAATGCGCCGCTGGATAAAAACGTTATAACATCTTGAAAATTGATCGCGAAGGCTAGAAACATGCACAGTTTGAGTGTGAGCATGTGTACGTCATGTTAACCAAAACTATTCATCAAAAGGCAGTTTAGTGGTGCATGCAGCCAGAACACACTGACCTAAATCTCCTGCTCTTATAACCTTCATTCTAAAGCCCTGAGCAAAGGGAGGAGGATCACAGTAGGTGTGTGTCTGTGTGTAGGAGAGAGAAAAGGCAACGGTCAAAAGCCATAAAAGTGCCTGTTTAAGCAGGTCAAAGGTATGCTGGAATTTCACGTGATGATGTTTTGCAGACACACCAAGTTCCAGAGAAGAACTCAGATTCAGCGAGACCGTAGTCATGTTTAATACGTTTTTGTGATCGGAGTCAGAGCATGGGGAGTCGGTTTTGATTCTGGCGTCAACAACGCAAACTCGGATCAACTTACGGATCTCCGGCTAACGTGTCCTCTGCTTACAGAAAATTAAACCGCACCAGTGTTTACTGTGGTATCCAAAACAATAAAAGGCAAATAGGAGCTGAAACTCATGAAGGCAGTGGGTGTGTCTTAAAGATAGTCCCTCTCCTAATCCTGACCAGGTGATTAGAAGTCAGGAGACCTGAAAAGCGTGGCTAAAGGAGATCAGTAGGTCAATGCTGATCCCAATAGAGAGCTTGAGAAGGCACTTTAAATATTCTATATTTTATTTTACCTTTTCTTTTTTCCTTTCTATTCTTTTGCTATTGACTGATTTGTTTTTGGTGATTTTGTATTGAGGGGAGGATTTCTTATAAGCCCTTCGGGCTTCTTTTCCTCTCCTGCACAAATTATTCGTCTTTATATGATAAAAAAATTATTGTACTATCACTGTGCAAAATAATAAATAAATTAAAAAAAAATAGTATATGTATGTATATATATGTATAGTAGCTTCTTATACTATACTAGAGAGAGTGATGTAAATGTAAAATACCAATGCTTTCACTTGCTTCTAAGTGCACCTGGACTTTATTGCTATTGTCGCTTTATAAAATATGCACACATTTATTAAAAGAAAAGTTTTTCCAGTCATGGCATGTGTGTACAGGTAAGAATATGTAATGGGAGAGCTTTGTAGCAAGAAAACAGGCCAGCGAGCCCCCATCCTTCCTGTTTTGCATCAATCACTGCATACCTTTTGTGTGAATGCGCTTTCCAAAGAAACCTGATAAAAAGACTAAATATCCTTTCCCAAAAATCAACAAGCACTACAAATTTACTGGAAAAACCGTAAACGGATTCCTAAACAAATATTTCCAGCATAGGCCCAATCAAATGTGGAGCCAGGTGACTGACCTCCATGTACCCCCTCCAGAGGGTAGAAGAAGCACACCAGCAGGTTCATGAGGACGGCCAGGTTGAAGGAGACGGTGCTCCACACGGACATGTTCCTGGAGCACCAGTACAGCACTGGCTGGGCTGGGGAGGAGAGGGGACAAGGTCAAAGATCAAGTCTATCAATCAATCAATCAATCAATCTTTTTATTTAGACTCAGGTCCATTAAAAAAGACAAACAAACATACAACAATATTTAAAAAAGACAGTCATACCAGTGTTTCCACATAGCAGACTGGTATCTTACAGCACTGAGGACTGGGTTGGTTAACATCATAATAATGGCATTACAAGAGCTACTAAGTCGACATGTGAATTTGAACATCAATCGCCTCAAAAGTGCATGAAAAGTGATAACATGTACTTTACAAAAGAGTTCACTTGCACTAGACCATCTTGGTTTCCCAAACAAAAAACATCTATGATATTGAAATTAAAGAAACATAGATAATAATAATTATAATGGATGAACAAACATCCATCCATCCATCCATCCATCCATCGTCCGCCGCTTATCCGTTCCCGGGTAGCGGGGGCAGCAGCCTCAACAGGGATGCCCAGACTTCCCTCACCCCAGACACTTCCTCCAGCTCTTCCGAGGGGAGTCCGAGGCGTTCCCAGGCCAGCCGAGAGACATAGTCTCTCCAGCGTGTCCTGGGTCTTCCCCGGGGTCTCCTCCCGGAGGGACATGCCTGGAACACCTCCCTAGGGAGGCATCCAGGAGGCATCCGGTACAGATGCCCAAGCCACCTCAGCTGACTCCTCTCAATGTGGAGGAGCAGCGGCTCGGATGAACAAACAATGTGCAAAATTCCAAAAGCAAAAAGAGAAAGTTTGCAGATGTACGTGCAATCCGAGAGGTCAAGATATTCAAATAAAATTATATAACCCTCAGAAAGTGATCATCACATACTGTTCAAGATGCAATGTTTCATAGGTATGGATTATTTAAAGCAAAAAAAAAAAACTTCCCAGACTGTACATTTCTAATCCTGACCTGTAAGACTGCAGAAATAAGGTTTGGAAGAATAAGGTTTGGAAGAAACTGGACAAATATAAAAGGCCTAAAAAAAAAGCTGAATAAGAGGATGGAGGGACAGTTCAAATGCAATACAAAACATACACATTTAAATGTTTATTCAGAGAAAAAGACTAAAGATAAAGTTCAAAAGGTCAACGGGAAGCGCAGAACTCTGAAAAATATATTTGACCTTTACTTCCAACCTACAATCTCACTTTTCAGAGACTACTTGTATACTCTGGTTTTATTGGAGAGACAGAGAGAAAGAGAAAGAGATGCAGGGACTTTTCTGTGTCCATCCCCTTCTCTGATAGACAGACAAAATAGGCCTTTGTGTGGGTATCAAGTCTTGTATGTGGATTAGAAGTGTGACTGAGAGTGGGTGCGGGTCTGAGTGTGTATGTTTAAGTGCATGAGCACGCACGCTCTCACTTGTGATTCATAAGGTTCCTGTACAAATGGCTCAGAGAATGTGGAAAGCCCCAGTCTGCTTTTAGATAGAGGAAACATGCGCATATAACATACGCCCCAGCGGGACAACAGACAAGTCTACAGTGGTGATGCACAGTCTGCCATTCAATTTCCATACAGGCTCTTCATTGTACTCAGGCTGGCCTCCCAGCAGCATTTGAGAGTGCGAGAGGTGCAGTGCACCTGGGACCTGCCAGCAGTTTTTCACTGGAACAGAATCAAATGATCACATTTAAACCCACAGCTAAGGTGAAGTTTCTCTTTCACAAAGGAGCTTCTCTATGAACTGGAGTACGGGCAACATGCCAATTTCATACCGTAATGTGCAGCCATCCACTTCTGGAAAAGACCTCTGTGAGGTTGTGCAGACTTATAAAGTGATATGAATCTACAAAGAGTCCGTATTTGTCCATGTCTACTTTCCATCTCTGGCTTGTCCTTCCCCATTGGTATTAATCTCAGTTTATTCACTTTAATTAAGAGTAATAATGCATCACTGCAATCAAACAAGCACATGCTGAGTCTTCAACATACCTCTAAGCTTCTTCTGCCAGTTCATCTCATTAAAGAGGTCTTCTGCTCGCAGGAAGAAGTCATTGATCTTGCTGCCCTGCTCGTCTCTCTCGGTGGTGTAGTAGATCCGCAGCTTTGACTCCGTCGTCAGGAATTCACAGATGTTAGGCACTGGGAAAACTATCTCCTCCATGGTGCGGTCCTGACGCACAATCTGAACAGAGACACTCACACAGTCAAGACGGTATCAGAGGGTATCGGCGGAGGCCCATGTGGAAATGTGCGAATTTCTGCTCAAAATAAAGTCAAAAGGTTGTGTATTATGACCTCGATCTGAGCCGTGTGGTTGGCGTAGAACTCCAGAGCTTCATATCCATCTCCGCTAGCCCCTCCTGGCTTCAACATCATGGACAGCTCTTTATTATGACGTGCCAACTGCATGAAGTAGAGACAGCAAACACTGCTCGTCACACAAAACAACTCATGGATAAAAAGCGTGTCTTACATTATTATTTTATTCTTTACACGCTGAAGAGAGAGAGGCCTGACCTGATGAGCTAAAATATAGATATTGTGTCCAACATTTTGGGGTGAAGCAGCATCATGTTCTTCCTCATCTTTGTTGTCCTCATCCTCTTTTGTTTCCTCAAACTCAATCTCTCCTTGAAGGTAAGCCTTCTTTATCACCTCCACCTGCAAGGAAACAAGCACCTTAACAATGTCACAGTGTAATGTGTAATATCCAGGGGTGGAAAGTAACAAATTACATTTACTCACGTTACTGTGATTGAGTACTTTTTATGAGTAATTTGTAATTTTCTAAGTAGTTTTTGAAATATGTAATTTTTACTTTTACTCGAGTACATTTTGACCCAAGTATTTTACTTCGCTACATTTGAATCCCCTCACGTTACTGAGTACAAAATTTATGGTGAAAATCTTGTGGGCATTTTATTTTGGTTTATTGTGAATAGCAGGATCCTGCGGGCATTGGGCACTTTATTTTGTGTTTGAATACTTTGATTCTGGTTTTAGTGTTGTCGGTTGGACAATATGACTGAAAATAGTTTGCACTTTACAGTACAGGTTGTGACTGTCCTTTTTGTCCTGTTCTGCCGAAGTAAAAGGATCATGTTACTGAGCTCAGCTGAGCTTTTACAAGTGTGGATGTGTACTTTAATACGCCTCGAAGTTAATTAAAACAACTTGTGCTGGATTTGATTCGTGACTCATCCTTTTTTTGCATTAAATAACTGAAAGTAACTTTTACTCAAATTACATTTTAAATTAAGTACTTTTACTTGAGTAAATTTTTAGATGAGTACTTTTACTTTTACTTTGAGTAGGATTTAAGCAAAGTAAAGATACTTTTACTCAATTACAATTTTTCAGTACTTTTTCCACCTCTGGTAATATCACAACACAGCTAAAGCTGAGAAGATGTTTTGAACCTGAAACGCAAGAAGTAGATCAGTAAAAGGATGAAAAAACTAAATGTACAAGATAAGTTGCTCACCAGCTCTTTAGGCTTCATGTTGTAGAGGATTCTCTCAGCATTCTCGCTGTCATGGCGGCTCTCCATGATGGCGAGCAACAGCTTGGATGCATTGTTCTGAGAATCCCCCCAAAAAATGAAGACAGGCAATATTAAAAGAATAAAACAGATGGAAACGCTTTGGCACTTGGAATTGGTCAGGGAACTACCACAGTTTTTTTTTTTTTTTAGCAAATATCAAACAGAGCTTCATCTTAATTTAGATCCTCCACTTTCAAGAGCAAAACCCACCTTGAGCTCCAAAACTAGATCCATCCGTTTCTTCCCAAGTGGGTTGATGTCATTAAGAATCAAAGCTATAATGATGTCAATGCCGTTAGACTCGTGAGTGGCAATGCAGTTCTGGAAAAATAGGAAGGAAGTATAAAAATAAAAATTAAAAAAAGACGTGTCTGAGCTCTCTGAAAGCTTCCCCTTACGTCATATCTGCTGTACCTGGTTTTCGTGGCAGGGACCTTGACAGTACTCTGTTAGACTCTCCAGAGTTTGATTGATGAGGGCGACGTTCTTCTCATTGATGTAGAGTCCCAGCAGACCGAGACCTCCTGTGGTGCTGCCGCAGATGCAGTCTAGGAACTGCAGGGTCTCACACACAAGGTTGTAATTGTTCTTTTTGTTTTGACAACGTAGGAAGTTCTGCAAAGTTGGAGGAAAGAAAAAGATTGCAAAAGGGGCTGGAGGTGCATTGACATATTCACCATTAACTGGTGTTTAAGAGCAAATCATGAAGCATTCAGTTAAACTAAAACTGAAAGTTCTTTGAGTTCTGTTGATGTCTGTTTTGTGCCACAATTCAGCAGACTCTATTAACCACTGCATATAAACACACTAAAATGCAAAGTGTAATAACTTCTGCCATGACTGAAGATAATTCGTGAAACCTCCGTGTAGAACATCAGAGTGAAAGAAAAATCCCTATTCATTTTTACGTGAACTTTACAGCTAATTAACTTTAATACTGAAATATTTTCAATTGTGTTCGTTTATTACTAGACATTAAAATGTATTTGAAGTATAAGGGAAATTGTGCAATTACTTTTTATTTTCCAGTTAAATATCTGCAGGCATCTCTGAGACTTTTATGATGCTTTTAATGGACTGACATTATGCAGGTGCTTTCTCGCCAGAATAAACCAAAAACTGAAGGGTTTCGTAACAGAAATAAGCCCTTTGAATCTCAGAGGAAAAACAAGGCACAGCAAAAAAGGTTTGGGACTCCTTGAAGTTTGCAAATTTTATATCTTTGCAAATAAAAGGCATTTCATGTAATTAAATCATGATTACAGTAAATGACCAGTGCGTTACTTCTCGACTTTGTGTGGCCTACTGAAAGGATTTTTTTCAAAAGTATCATCTGATGCTCCGTCTGTCCCACCTGTAGATCTCGGTTGTGATTTTCACAAAGCAGCTGGAGGAAGCGAAGAATAGGCTGCATGATAACAATCAATAAGCTCATCTCTCCCTCATCCTGGTTCTTGTCCCCGGCGCTGGGCTGGCCATCTGCCGAGGGAAAATGGTCCTCTGGGTCAGCTTCTCGCCGATAAGAGTTGAAGGCCTTTTTGGTGGCAGATGAAGCCTCTAAAAGTTGCTCTTTCACATCCTCCGTCATAATCACCGCAGAGTCTCTCACTACAACAACAGAAGCACAACACAAGTACGCTTGTCAGTCATCGATGCGTAAATCCTCAATAGACGATAAATCTGAAACCTCAAAACATCAGGTGATGCATTTGAGCATAAATGCTTTGGGACCTTTTTTGCGAGGGGGGACATCTTTGTCCAGGTTGTCGTCATCTCTCTTTCTGTTACCCAGGTCACTTGTATTCACGGTGACCGTGGCTTTGATCTCCAGCTGGGCCGACTTCATACGGTCATAAAAGACCCGGAAGAACTTCTCTGAATTCTTGTCGTCTGTCAGACGGCAAAAGAATGAACGCTGGAGACAACAGTGGTGGGGAAAAAATAAAACATTATTGATTGTATTGTCTGGAATAAGCGATGCTGCAAGAGCGGTTGCTCTGATGAACTCCCACAACTAATAGAGTCTCAGAGTAACCAATCACGTGCAAAAAATCATCTAGCACCTTCCTTGATAACCATGTCTGCCTCACTCTGCTGCAGCCCTCACTTTGTATTTCTTTTTTATAATTTGTATAATCTTTTTGTATTTTTTTTGTATAATTGTCTTGTAAAATTGTAAATAGGTTATGTTTATTTTTATTCAGAACTGTCCCTTTTTCTTTTCTTTCTCTACCTCAAACTGCTGCACCTTAAATGTTTATTCTGTATCATAGAAATACCACATTTGTTTTATTGTTTATTTCATTACCAAAGAACGAAATTACCAGAGTCAAATTCCTTGTTGGACAATGTTCGAACCTGGCCAATAAAGCTGATTCTGATTCTGAAGTTAGGGTAATTGTAAAGAAGTCAAGCGAGGCAAAAAAATATAAAAAAATATTAACAAGTTCAAACAACCAAAAGAACGACGTAAAAGGGTGAAAAAATAGATTTATTAGCTAAGCTACCCATGACACCAAAATGTGCTTTACCTGTAGATGTGAAGTTAAACTGCCAGGTTGTTCTGGTTTGCTTTACACTACCACTAAAAACAGTGCTGTTGTGGTTTTAAATTATATTTCAAGAACATAGTTTAACCGATTCTACTTATTAAGTAAAGATCAGCTAATAAAAAAAAAAGACTCCTGCAGTTTGTTGGATATAACAAGCCATTTAAATATATTTAGTTAGAGTGAGTGGGGTTTTTAATCAATGGCTTTAATCTTACAGTTTAATGTGACAGAAGTGGTTTTGTCAAGGCCTTCCCAAAACATTATATAACCTAGTCTTTATTTACTGAGATAGGAGGATTTTAAGGCCTCAGCTATGGCTGTAAAATGAGGTCAAGCAGAATTAGGGCATTTTCATGCCTGCCAGGCGCAATGTACACACCGTGCTCCAGCCTGCAGGGCCGTGTTTGGATTATGTAAGTGCTGTTACTGCTGCAGCCTAGGGGAAGGCTTCAACCAGCCCAAGCAGGCTTGCCACACTTGCAGGGTGAAACATGACAAGAGAGCGGGAAGCCTTGCCCGCCTACCCAAACGGAGCGACTAAAAGGTGTAATGAGAGAGAGGGAGAGAAAAGAAAAAAAGTGGTGGCGGCAATATAGATACCGATGAGGGAGAAAAAACAACAACAACAAAAAAACTGGTTATTGAGAGAGGGGAAAGGAGAGGGGATCTTATCAGGCAGTATCTAGGCCACCTCTCAAAGTTTTTTTACATAACCATGTGTCTTTCCAGGTTAAATGCAAAGCCGGGCTACTGCTGGAAGCAAATAGTCACAAGGATGTTAAACAAATTGGACTTTGTTTGTCCTCTTCCATGGCCATCGTCTGATTGTTTTTGGAGTAACATCGTTACAACTTGTAATGCTAAACTCCTACCACTGAAAAAAATAGGTACAAAACAATGAAGCAGCCAAAAAAAGAGTCTGTGTATCTTACTACAGACGTGACACGAAACAGAGCTAACATAGTTTTAACTGAGACGCTGCATTTCCAAAGGAACAATGTTAATGACTGTGCGCTTGCGCGGCAGAGCCTCGTGCCCCGCCCTGACCTTCCACCACTGAGCAGCAGGCCTCCTGCACGTACGCACCCTGCCAAAACTCAGGGACAAGGAGATGGCAGCATTGGGAGAGGGGAACTGCCAAGCAAGGCCATCACGTAATAAACAACTTGATGACAGAGGCAGCAACAGGATTAGCCGCACCAGCGGCAACCACACTCACAGCTCACACCTCGGACCGTGCCTGAGGAGGGCGGAGTGGCTGGGGGGGCAGCGGTGGTCCGTGCCTGTCTGTCTTTGCTCATATATCTCTGTCCTCTGAGGGCAGGCCTGCAGGAGGGGAGGGGAGGGGAGGGCAGAGGAACGGTGAGGACGGCAGGGTGCAGAGGGTGAGGCAGAAGGCACAGGGCCAGACTAACACGCATCAGTCTGACCAGAGAAAACACAGGAGAGCACTCCCCCATAGCTCCCGCACCCTTTTTACATTATATAACACTTGTACAGTACGAGCGCACAGACGCGAGAGTGCACACGCCAGAATGCACTCTGACTTTTACACTCACAAAACTGGGTCGGCTTTCCTCGGCATCAGCACATGCCAACTTTGAGAAAACACACCCACATATCACACATGATTCACAATTCAGGATATTCTCCCAAACCCTGTGACTCTGAGCTTCAGTCTTATGTAATCAGAGCCATTTTTTTATTGCCTATAATGTGTTCCAGCGTGCAGTTGAACTCGCACAGTAAGGTTAGCTGGACCAGTACCAGGCCGGCAGGGGTGTTTCATCTTTATTAGACAACGGTTATATTTCACAGTAGGTTTGTTTGATTTATGGAGGTTTGAAATGTTTTGCCACACAGTGAAATATTCACATGTAGCAGGGTACACCGACAGAGACAATATTTTTGAAAAGCAGTTTCAAAGAACTAAAGTTTGGTTTTGTGAATCGAGTGCGTCACTGAAACAGAGACCAGGCCTGCACGTCGAGATAGGAGGCCACAGCAAAGAGAAACCGCAGCAACAAAACTTTCATTTTAGGATTTCTGCAGAAATGTTTGTCACAATGAATCAAAAGTGAAAACCTGAACTTTCATGTCTAACCACGCTGCTGCCTCTTTCATGTTTCGGTGTCGGTCCTAACAGGACAATTTACAAAACCTGCGCCCAACACCGTGTCAAAACACTGTTTGCTCAGGGGCGCTTGAAAAAAGCGAGGACACGGGTGGAGATGTCACTTTAAGGATGAAGTAACACACACGGTGGTCAAAGCAAAGAGAGAATGGAGAGATAGTAACATAGGAAGAGAAAGGAGAGGGAGAAGCATCTCAACCCCCCCCCCACTCCCATAGTGTTGGGTAAACACAGAGCCTGTCGGTATCTATGGAGACAAACCCTGAGCGGAATGAGACGAAGAGGAGCGGGACAGGGTGGGGGCGGACGACACTGAAAAACAAGGTCACAGCGCTTTCCCTTCTCTCCTTCCGTTCCGCCACTTGGCATCAACAAAGGGATGTTATGTAACAGCTATTTATACTTCTGCTCCCTTTTCCTCTCACCCTCCCTCTCACGTCAGGCAGCACCGCATGCAAACCAAATAGAACTGCTGCACGGCTCTCTTCTCCCCCCGAAGACCTTCTCCTCCGCTTTCAAGTCCTTCCCTTGTTCCACAAATCAGCCACATATGTCAGACATCCTCTTCAACCTGAATTAAAGTCAATACAGCCTTACTTTCAAATTCAATTTAAAAAAATAGAAAAAGACTCATGAAACACACCTGCCAATGAAACGCTTTGGAGGGAAACAGAGGCAGCATGTCATGTGGCGGGACAACAGATGGTTGACAAGTGAAATGTCACAATTCGCCATGTCACAGCTCTGTCACAGCTACTGCAGGAGCAGGGATAAGGAGGGCGAACAGGAGCAAATAAGAGAGGAAAGCACTAAAATGTAAGCGCTTTAAGATTATTTTATGCAAAAACCCCACAAAAAAATCTAAACTGTGTCTCAAATTGAACACGGTATGGAGGAAATGCATCAAATGCTTAAACTAAAACACTGTGGGGCCCCCCATCAGCGTTGAGTCTGGACTGCAGGACAGTTCAGCACCTGGACTCTTATTACAGAGCTCTTGGATTACTTGCATGATGTGGTTTGGAATTCCCTTTATCGCAAAAGAAGAGCTTCCCAGAAAAAGATGTCAAAATGACGGCGTATGTTGTCTTTGCAGAATGTGAGGTGCACATGTGGTAAGGATGAGTTCATGCCCACGGACATGCTGCAGATGAACTGAGCTGATTATACTCTGGATGGTATACCTCTTCTATATCCGAGATGATGCATGATGCATCATCTATAATCTCCAAAAACAAGTTTTGAATCCAGATTTCTCCAGATTTTTTATGTTAGTCAGTACTGGGGTGCTCTTTCTATATTATGTAATGCTTCTGACTGATTTACATAATAAGTTGTGTGAGCTTCCACCCGATTGATTTTTTTTCTTTGTTGCTTCTATTCTTTTTAGAATTTATGTTAGCGTCAAATAAGAAATCAGCATTTATCTTTTTCCATATTCATTTTTTTTATTTTAAATTTATTCAAGACGCCGTTCCTTTTTTTCTATTAGTGGGGTTTTATCAGGATTAGAGTATGAGTTTTATAAGAAGAATATAAGTGAGTGCAAATAACTGAATGAGCATGCACAGGATATCTGGGGTGGTGTATTTTTGTGCACTTTACAGGCCAAGAGGAGAGAGTTAACTGTGCAATGTGAGAACAAGATACCAACACCTAGCGGGTGCTCAGCATGGCCCGTCTGTGGATCACCGTGGCTTTTATCACAGGGTTCACCTCTTCATTGTCAGTTTTTGGGGGAATTATGCAGCAACTTGAATATAAATATATTGTTATAAAATATATATTAGCACTGTGAGGTGCATTTTGTTGCTCTGCAGGAAAAGCTGCTTTTTCTAAAAGAAATGAAAGAATATAAAGTTGACAGGAGATCCGTTTTTTTCCTTAATCCCCTCTGCGTTTCCTCATCACTCCACCCAATCTCCCCACTGCCCCAGTTCCGGGGGCCCAGCATGACCCAGTTTGGGCCGGTAGGAGAACACGAGGGAACGAGGCTGGAATGTTTTGAAGGCTGAGACATTCCTCATTGTTCATTCACACAAGCCTTATGTAACAGACTGATCACGTGACGTAGCTCTGCAGCAGTCGTGGGAGCCAAAGCATTATCTCTGCCCCAGTGGCTTCCTCACTCTAACCTGATTATGCAAGCGCCGTGCTTACACAACAGGCAGGCGGACAGACGAGATGAGGAGACGGGAGAGATCAATTAGCAGAGCAAGACACAGAGCTACATGACAAACACCTGCAGAGACGGATAGGGCTCAGAGTGGCTCGGGTTGAACAAAACAGGGAGAAATAGACGAAAAAAAAATGTTTTTAAATAAAATATAAACATCCATCAATTTGCACATCCCCAAAGGCTTTTGTGTCCCAATTGGAAACATGAGAATATTTTATCATAGCGTGATATAAAAGGTAACCCCCCCCGAGCAGCTGTCCAGGTCTTCCAGCCATACTCTATGATATAGTGTGAGATATAAGAAGAAGAGGAGTTGCCTTGGTGATGCATATATGCAGCCACAATGGCACACTGACCTACATACAACTCATCGCATGCTTGAAAACTTAATTCAATGGTGATCGTCCTACTCATCACATTAAAGCAGTTTAGCTATACTGTAGCAGTAAACGGTAGGCTCCTTATAATAGGGCGATTTCATTAAAAGATAGAAACATGCTCAATTGTAGGATTACAGACATGACAATGTTCCTCTTAATTCTCAATTTCACATGTGTGTGCTAAAGACTTGTCGATAACTGACCTGAATGGTAGTGTTTCCACCTTCGAGCAGTGCAATGGCCAAGAGAATGCTTTCTTGGAAGACTCGGTCACTGGTGGTGTTCATGATCAGGTCAATAACCAGATCAGAAGCTCCTTCTTTGTCCAGGTGACACTGCACTTCTGTGAGGCTCATTTCCCCTCGACTCAGGCCCCCTGGACCTCCTAACCCTGCATGACCGAGACGGGGTGAGAAGACAAATAAGAGACGCTTAGATCAGAATCAGCATCAGCTTTATTGGCCAAGTTTGAGCATGCCCGACAAGGAATTTGACTCCGATTATTTCACTAACTGTACCCAGATTTAAAAATTAGCAAACCGTAAATAAACATATGTACAGTAAATAAACAAATGTGGCACTTATTAACATATATACAATTAAAAAAGTGAAAGGTCCAGCAGCACTTATATCAGGTAGAGTGAATACGAGGTCATCATTTCTGAATAACTGAAGGCTTAAAATTAGGTAAATACAACCTCAGACAAATAACTACCCATGTCATCATTCACCATGTCATAATATATAACAAAAAATAAGTAAAAAGCATTGTGCAAAAAAATGTGGCACACCCAATGATTCAATAGTGAGTAGAGCACTCATTAAGGTTTAAAAGTTGTGTTTTAACACAAGTCTCTACCACCACATTTAAATAAGGTTGTCTGTTGGCTGGGCTTTGGTACCTTGATTCTTTTCTTTTTCACCAATTCTGTTGGAGATTTGCCGGTGTGTCTGTGATCATCGTCCTTTTCCCTTTTGCATGATTCAGTTTTAGTCAAGTTTAAGCTGTTGGACAGGAGGCCTTACATTTGACCCAACAGTACTTGACTATGTAAATGAGACTGATAATTGACTTTACGGTGACCAGTTTCTATGACTGCAAAGATATCAAAATGATCAAACCTACAGTACGGCACCATGCTTCATAGTTGGTGTGAGACGTTTTGCTGTGTGTTATTGTTAGTCTTACCCTAAGGTCATACTGTACTCAGAGAAATTAAATCTATTACTTGTGCTGCCTCCAAAAAAAATTGCAATTTCATTCTTCTAATCTCAAAATTATGTTTCATTTTTGTTTGAGATATTATGTGCTAAAACCTCAAAAATCTAAAAAAAATTAACTGCAAAGCTTGATACTGACACTTCACATTTTATTCAGCAAACTAAATTAAGTGAAAAGAAAAATATATCCTTGATTAATTTAATCACAGATTCATTTTTAAGGGACTTGGATATAATCCTGGTAGACTTACTGAAGCAGATCATACACAGACCTTGTATGGTGCAAATTTACAGTTGTATAATTGACTACACTTGACTCTGCCTGTGATTCCCCCCCCGGGCCTCAGCTCCAGGCTTCATATGGAATTCTTATCCTGGCTCTCATTTCTGCAACAGGTGCAAAGGCTGTTTTCACAGGAAGTAGCGGCCCGTCTCCAAGCAACAGTAAGAGATTTATCGTGGAGGGGAGGAGTAAACTTCCTGTGGTCTGGACATGTGCCAGCTTCTTGGTGTACATGGGGAAGATGGAGAACCGGGACGAGCAACAAAGAGGCGCGAGCCGCGTCTTTGTTGCAGTTCAGCAAAGATACTATTGGTTTCAATAACTGAGATGGTTATCACAGTTGTCTGACAAGTGTCATAAAATATAAATGTATTATGTCACACCCATCTTTCTTTTTTTTTCTTTTACGGGTCACTGGCACTCCTATTGACTGCAAAGACTTGTGTCTGCTGTGTTAGATCAATATGGCAGCAGTAAATTTATATGAGCAACAGACTCTCGGCACATGTTACAACTCTCAATAAAGCGTGTCCTCCTGAACCTACTTGCATTACACATGTTAAAAATCAACCAACGGTTCAAACAGAATGAAAGACTGAACAAAGCAGCATTGCTTCAGTATTTTGACTGTCGATAGTAACACAATTACCACGTTATCATGAGGTGATAAGGATGTTGTGCTCTGCATGCTCAAAGGGCAGCTCGCAGAACAACCATGGAGCTGATAACGAGCTCAGGGCCAGACAGATACAGCCCCATCCTTGTGTTACATTTTGTGCAAATCTAAAGCAAAAGGTTCATCGTGACTCTGCCAACTGATATAACTGTGATTACTACCGGCAGCAAAACATCCTTCATGGGTTGTCAGAGGTCCTTGGTAAATGCTTTACAGGGGCATCAGCTCAGCTAAAGATGTTTATATCGGTGTACTCATGGCCTTGTGAGAGCAAACTAAACAAAAAAGATCTGTCGGATTAAAAACTTCTCTGTTCCTTGTTGGAAATGAGCATCCTCACTCCCAGAGTCCCCCACCTGATTGGGCTTTGCCTGGCCCTACTGGACTGAGAGGGCCATTGCCAAATGACGTCAAGCTGTCTCTCCGCCCACCATTTCGATGGAAGTTACCATAGTAACGGTTCACCAGAATTTGCCTCAGCACTTCACCCTGTAAGGGGTAAAGAAAGAAAAAGGATGGAATGACGTTATGTGAATGAAAGATGGAGTGAGAGGAGGTTGTGTAACAGCAATGATATATTGTGCATTTCAGTTTTTCATGCAGTTCAAAACACCCCAGTCTCAGAAGATTATAGCCTGCCTGCCATCACGGTCACACCCTGTAATTGATTGCCCTGGAGAATCAACACTCTAAATATTTAACATTTTCAGAAATTTTGTGCACAAGAAAACTTTGATGCATAGTGTAAAGTTTATTGCCGTCTGCCACCCACACGACGTGTCTATTATGGGAACAGTGACCCTGTGCAGTGACAATGTGAGGTCCCAGGTTTTCACTTAGGCAGACCTGAGGGCAGCCCTCCCACACTGTGACTCATTGCTGCTGAGCAGTCGGCAGCACGACTTTGCTGTTGTTATGGCAACCACAGCCCATAGCTACCTGACAGACCTCCCATGGGATAAAGTGAAGAAAATGAAAGAGAAGGGCAATTTTGCATTTGTGTGCCATGATGTGCAAATTATTGTCGGCTGTGGGTGGTCTTTGAGAGACGACAGAGAAATTATGTAAGCTCCCTTCCATATTTATGCTCCAGGGTCAAGATTAGTTTATGTAAGTGGTGTGAAGAACACCGTTATCTTTTTTCCTGATTGGAAGGTTAATCAACTCTATTTATTGGGCACAATGGGAAAGTATTATCGGTTGACATCAGAAAATATTCCCTGCTCTCACCAGACAAATATTTCTTTGACATTCCCGAGAAATTACTTAAAGCAGCACATTGTAACTTTTCCACCTTAATATCATATTTCCAGAGTCATTGTGATGGTACATCAACTTCCAACAGGTTTAATGACACCTCTGTCATGGTCTGAGGGGTCTGTATCACCTTCACTGGCACTATGTAACTTTGAGGTGCATGGTAGGAACCCTTCCACACTACTGGTAAAGCACTACCGCTTTTGTCCAAAGGGGCCGCCAAACTCAACAAAAGCTGAAAGTTACATTGTGCTGCTTTAAACCCTTAGTTTAAGGTTTTACCTTAAAGAATAATGTAAAACGTAAAACTGTCAACACAAACTTGACGTCAAGGATGAGCAAACTGACAAGGTGTTAAACTTATATTCCTAAACTTAAATAAATTTGTTTTAATTTAAAAGAAAAAAAATAATGAAACATTTTATTTATTTTTTTAATGAAAACATTATTTTCTTTTTTGTGCTTGAACCATTTATGTGGGTGTGTCAAGTCCAACTCAAAAACTAATATAACATAGTGCTGTCCAATTTATTTGGCATGCCTTAGGTTGGAAAAAATAAGTGAGCTGGTTTTGATTTGTAGGGTACTGTGACATCACAGACCTGTATTACAGGAACAAGACAACTCTCAAATCTTCTGTGAATTTCACCCAGAGGTTTCTGAAGAAAAGCTTTGGAGCCAATTATTCAAGCGGAAAGAAATTATTCCGCCCAATCCCAGTTACCGTAATCCAAAAATGTGCTAATGGTTGGAACAAACGAGCCTGGCAGTCTCAGATTGAACCATCTATGTCACCACGTAACACAAGATACATATTTTAGCTAAAATTGGCTCATTGTTATGTTAACTGATGTTACCGAATGTTAATTAATCTTACATTCATTCTGACCTCGTTTCAGAGGTCATTTCGGTCGCGACGTCTGACACAAGAACCGCGAGAGCTCAAATGAGGACTGTCAGAACTCCGGTCAAGCTCCGCTATCTAAGCCTCGGCAGCACCAGCGGTTAAACTGCAACTACGACCTGGACCCTGGAAGGCTGGTCTTATATTGTGAGGGTCATGCGTCTGCACCAGGCAGACGAGACATAACCAGCTCGGCCCAGGGCTCGACCCCAGGTGAAGACCAGCTTGGTGTAATCCAGGGCTGCTAGCCAGCTACCAGGCCAGTTTTTAGGGGTCAATGAAGATAGTGCCCCTTTTGGAGCCACCCCCAAGTGGTCATTTAAGGAAAGGAAATTCTTTATTTTATTTTTTTGCCTTCCTTTATGTCAGACTAACAAACCAGATGTAACCCTTTGCAATTATCCTGCTCTCCATCTTAATTTCCACCCAAATTCTCATTATGCTGCTTTTGCTTTACCTACCAAGTAGGAACCTAATGCACAGTTTAATGTTTAAGTTGAATGCACATTCTGTGGAATAAGTGGATGGTTTGGAGTTGAGCGGCTGACTCCAGCCACTTAAACCAGCTGTGTAAAAAATGGCAAAAAAGGGAGCTTTTGTACTTTATCCTTGTGGTATTTCAACTAAAACATGACACTGACACTTCATTAACACCTCAGGAAATTATGTCAACCTTTGAAAAAAGGCAATTTATCCTTTAAAAACAGATACACGGCACTACTGGTGTATTATTCAAAGCCTAGACTGCTATTAAACAAATGTAATGTTACTACATTTATTATATTAAATGATGGGATCGACTCAACATCTTAAGTTTTGCCATCAACACTACAGAGAGAGCCCAGAGGGAAACGTGACATTGTCTATCTTGATTAAAACACAAGTATTCACTGGGTATGATTCAAAGCTCTGAAGCTGAGCAACAATCAGAAACAAAAAGCTGCAGTTTTCAGTTGAGCCGCCATGCCGTTTCAAATACGTACCCTCTTCTGGTCCGCCAACAGTTTCACGGGCTGATTCTGATCCAGCGGCTGGGTGCAGTGAGCAGGGCAGGCACATCAACACAGACACAGAGTTAGTATTCATGCAGCACAAGGAGAGCAATTGTCAGATTAATTACTACATCATGTATAGCTGTTTCAAGTTGCCATGCAAAGGTCTCTTCGGTGTGAGTTGCCATGCTTTTACTGCTGGGTCAGAAACTGTTGCAGCATTATGGCTGTGGAGGATTTAGAGCAGAGACAAATAGTGTGTACAGTGCTGTCTATTAAATGAAATAATAAAAACACATTCAGGGTGAGTAGATCCTTCATGTTGAATCCTATTAACTTTATTGTTTGTGTCCTGCATTCAAGACTGCTAACATGTTGATAATTACTTGTTTTCGGCTCTTAAACACTCTGTTTTGGCTTGAGCAAGTGCATCAGTGGATGCCAGATGTAACACACACAAAGTTTAGATGGTCAAAAGTAATTGGACATAGTGAAACACTACAATCAATATTCAATGGTTTTCTTTTAAATCTATTTAAGTCAATTATTGGCAGGACTTCTTAGCTTATACACCAGCAACAGTTTTTTTTTTTTTTTTTTTTAAACATCCCCGAGTACAATCCCTCCACGGGTCACTCCAGAAACTTCCCATTGTTGTGGGGTCTCTCTGTCTTTAGTCTTGCCTTTAGAAAATAAAAAACCCTCAGCAGGACTGAGTTTGTGTGCCGTCTTGGCCTGCGGCGAGACGACATCGCTTCAGCCAATAAAGCTTTTTTGACTGCATGTTAAGATCATTGCTGAATTTCGACATTGTAGGTTTTAACGGACATATCTGTTCAGTAGAATGCTAGCTTCTGCCTGCTGTTAAATCATAAATACTGTAAATGGTCATTTTACACCTCCATTTAAGCCGCCCGTAGTCAGATCTGGCTGTTCTGATCTTAGATATTCTACAAGCGTATGTTGTTGATTTCCTTTCATTGCTGACCAGGAAACACAAGAACCTTCATCCTTGAAGGTATTCATGGCTTGCTGCTTAATCATGAAGGTTATTTTATTTCCAGGGCAACTGTTTCTTTATCATATGGACTTGTGCTCCTTGCAGACTTTTTATTTACTTTCCCTTCTTTAGGAATTAACCACCTGCATGACCATGACCATGCAGACAACTACCTTCAAACTACCGTACACTTTCAAACACAGAATTTTTTTTAAGTCTATAAATTGTATGACAAAACAGAATTTTAAGAGGAGATTTGACTATCTTAGCTGATTAATTACACTGAAAAAACCAACATATTTTTGAAACATATTCTGCAAACACATACTGTACTGCACATTTAAATTAAGACAAATGATCCTAGCTTGCATACAGTAAATTTTAAATCTCATTTAAAACAAGAAACATAATGTCTTAGATGGAAACAACAACTTTGGGAAGACCAACGACTTCACAGTATGACAGGAAACTTTTCTTTTCTTTTTTTTAACTATTGGAGGCAGTTTCACCTGCAGTGTAGACACTTTTTTTGTATCTGCACCGCAGCTGGTACTTTCCTGCCATGAAGCATCTGTGGCCCAACCGCATGCTGATTGGACCAGAAAGCTAAATTGCAACAGAGAGGAACCACCATTAAATAAAACTAGTATAAAGTTGGTCATGAAAATAACAAAATCTCAACTTTGGCTTCTAAAAACCCAGATGGAGAACTGAAGTGACTGGTCTCCGACCCACTGGCTGGCAAACATGCAACTGCAACTGCATTTTTGCAGCGCAAACCGAACACGAAAAGAAGCTCACGTTGTCCATAAACCTGACAGACACCTTAGAACAGTTCGGTTTGAATGTACCTAATAACCATCAACACCACGGCACATGCAGGAAAGAAGAATTGGCCAATTTAGCAAATGCCAAATTCTTCTCACCATTTATGAAAAAAAATAACTGACTAAAAACCAAAACCACACTGCAACTTAAAGTTAAAGTCAGCATTGAGTGATCGAAAGGTGAGCAGTTTTCTGTTTGAACCATATTCCGGTCAAGGTAAAGCGAAACCTAAAAATTTTAGTGTCAAAACACAGCGAGGTGTTGTTTTCCCACCTTCCATTTTCCACCTTCCTCACGTCAGATGACATTTCAGCACCTGCACACAATGTACAGTTTGTGGAGACTAATGAAAACTGAAACTGGTAAAAAGATGCTGCTCCACATCTATTGTTATGTAAAAGGACTTATTAGAAGGGGGCAGGGGAGGGGCACGGGATGATGGATTTAGCGTTGCATAATCAATTCAAATGGAACTAGGCCACTAAACCAGCGACAGGGAGCTGTTTGCGGCAATCCGTCATCAAAAGCACATAAAAGTACGAGTGAAATTAAGTGAAAGCACGCAAGTATGAAGAAGGCTCTGGCCTTATTTTTTACTGAATATCTTGTCTTGATGTCTTCACTAAACCCAGAATAAGATGATTACCACAGAAAGGCATCAGAATTGCACTGGAGCTCAATCCCAGATAAAACACAACTGTTACAAACGCGTTTTAAGAAAAAAAGATGGACAAGACATGAACTTTTTAAGTGGATAATAACAGAGGCAGACCATGCTTGGAAGTTATTCTGTGAAGACATTAAAGAAAAATCCACAGTACAGTGGGAGATTTACTTGCTTTTTAACTGCCACCCTTCGAAAAAATGATTTCCTCCACTGGTTTTCTTGATAACACTGATAAACATGTCTATGTAAGTCAAGTGGAAATCTCTCAGATTTGTGTCTACTCATGTGGTTGTGTTGTGGCATATGCCTAGTAACTCTAGTCTAGTAGGGCTGTCAGATTTAGCTGGATTTTATGGTGGACTTGGGCCAGTTTGGACACAGCATATTTTTCTTCTGAATGAGGGCGTTTGAAAGCGACCTGAGTGGATCATGAATGAGCCATGTGTTGTGACCTTAGTTTAGGGAAAGAGTTCAGTTTTAGCACCAGTTCCAGGCTTTGTTTGTTTAGCTTGGTACCTGGATTGAATGATGTCTTCTGAAAATCAGAATTTGGGCCAATATAGGAGCCAGCTACCTCCCCCGCCTGGCCAGAAACCACAAAGTTCAGGCTTCATGGGGTTTTTAAAATCGTAAATATATCCCGTGGGCCTTGTTTGGATGCAAGGAATTCTTCGTGTTTTATCATTGATTACTTATGGATCTAAGCATCATTAAAAGCCCTGGAAGTCTTCAAAAAAAATATGCAACCTGCCAACCTGCAGGTGGATCAGAGGAGAGAGAGAGAGAAAAAGAGTAGTAGTCGACACAGCCCACGTAATCTTTACCCCTAGTATACACAGTATGCGTCTCTTCCAATCTTAAAACATTTGACATCTAAAAAACAAGACCTCCCCTAAATTCAGAAACACTTTTTTTCCAGCTTTGTAAATATTATACATCAGTTTTAAGTATAACATGTCTGTCCTTCAGATGGAGGCGACAGGCTTTTAAACAACAGGCGACAGCAGAAAGACGGATATCATACTTTGGTTCATGTGAGTTCCTGACAAAAACGTTCTTTTTCAGTAGAAAGTGTCACATAATTTTTCAACAGTATCAGATTAGTCTCACGTGAGAAAACCATTTGCGTCAGGTTCAACATTGGCCAGTCACAACTTGAGCTGCTTTGTGTTTAGTATCATGACGTCAAAAACTCCTTTCTGGCAATTCCAAAAAACAGTTTGAGCCAGAGCTGCATATGACACCGAGCTTGAGTTCAGTTCATGTGGCGAGTACCGACACCCTAGAGGAGCAACATCTTTCAGAAGACTCTTAAAGCTAGTGACCACATTAAACCGCAGAGCAATATGCTGATCAGAGTTGGTACAGTGTGTGCAGCTAATCATCCCCAGCTCCACCACAGACACCACAGAGTAACCCCGCAACGCCGCCACATCCGCCCCGGGGTATTTCACCAAACTGGAATCTCCCCAGGGCAAACCCCTGATCAGTCTCGCACCTCTAAGATCAACACTAGAGGAAATATACATGTACACATACACGCACAAGACAACCTTGTTTCTTTTAGAAAGTGCAGAAATAAACATGTCTCTGAATCTTTGCAGCCTGAGACTGAGTCATGTTTAAACCCGTGGTGGATGACATGAAAACTTGGGTTTACCACTTGAGGGCTTGTTATGTGCAGACAGAAGATCAGACTAAATTCGAAGACTCTGCGCTCTCATTTTCATGGAAAATGACCTACTTCTAAGCCAAACCTCTGAAATTAGTTTTGTTTTCTTGTCTTGACCAGAGACGGTACAGCCCTGCTGAGACGGCCGGAGAAAATGTGTTTAGTGAATTGGGGGGAAAATAAATAAATAAATTAGGAAGCCAATTGCCTTCTGACTTTCTTCTGTTTATGGAAGACAAGTGAGAAGAGAGAAATTTAATTATCAATAAGAGGGCAGACATGAATCGCAGGTAAAGAGGGAGGCCTGAGAGTAAGAGACCCAGCGCTGCATATCTTGAGGTCCTCCGACTCCGTCTTCAGTCAGAAATGGATGCATGCACAAACCAGAGAGGTTTATTAAAAACGCAAAAACCTGCACAGGACTATTGCATCACCCCACCTCATGCGACCCATATTAATCATGTTTCCTGTGAAATAAGTGCACATATGGTCCCCTTTCCTCTTCAGTCCTGTGTCTTGCTATTTTTTTTCCTCCTCATACATCTAAACGTGTCAAAAAGTGAAAATCATTTTCATATCACATGCAGGGAAACATTAACAACCAACTTCATTAAGTTTAAACAGAGTGGGCGTGTGTTTGTATCTCCATGAAAAAGGGTGTGAGCGGATGTGGGGAGTACCGTATTCCAGGAATCGTATCACAATAGTTCAATAGAGGCAAATTAGGAAAAAGGAAAGGCGGTAAAGGATTCTGCTCGACTGTTTTAGTGTCACACCACAGCTGCTTTTTCATGTGTAGACAGACAAACATAACACTTGACAAGACAAGTCTCATTAAAAACACCCACCAAACAACCACTCCCTTCTTTCTAAATCTGCATTTATACACGAGTGTGCATACACACACACACACATGCATGCACACATGCAAGAAGGGGTAAACAGCTCCTCTACACTTTTATTGGCAATTACTGTTGAAGGTCACACATCAGCAGCAGGGCTGAGTTCCAGGAAAGAAAAAAAAAGGCTGGTTCTTATGTAACCCCAGTGCAGAGTTGGCAAGGACCCAGGAATCGTGCAGCTCAGAGGCAAGGAAAACTAGGACACAGCCTCAATGACTGCCACAGCCTCTCACATTCATTAATACTCACACACAGACACAGAGCGCAGTCACAGTGCCCCCTATTGGTCTCTAAGTGAAACACAGGGGAAACACCCTACAAAAGCCAGAGACGAGATAAAACACCTGTATGAATGCAAAGAGAATTATGCAGGTTTTGCAGCCTAATGGTTAAAATCTCACTTATGCAAAACAGGTGAAGAGGGTTTGTGGTTGTGCACATATATAACATGCACACATATCGTAGATATATACTTACAATCTTTGATAAATAATATTAAGAGTGCTTAACCATAATTGTACACACGTAAATGTTCTGATGTCTGAGGTTTTGTACATCAGGACTTTAATACCATATAAATTTATTAAATCTTCAAATTAAGCTAATACAGCTTCTAATAAACAACAACTGACATAATCAACCTTTTCATTATAGGGTCAATTAAAGTTAACCTCAAGGCCTGTGTAGGAAAATTACGTTCATCTCATGATTCAAAAGTTCACAGAAACACACTTGGCAGTGTGTTCTTTTTTTGTGAAACAGGTTTTAGTTGACGCAGCGTTTTCTTGAGGTCCTGCAGTTCAACAGGGTTGAGGTCTGACCTTTGACTTTTTGATGTTGCAACATTTGACTATTTTCTTCTCAGCCATGCTGTTGCTGCGGTGTTATATTTCAGATCCTTTTCCTGTTCTATGACCCGATATTAGCCGAGCTTCGACAGTCAAACAAAAACATCTCTAACTTATGCGTCATTGGGACAATGTTCCAGCAGTCTTGTGATTTGTATAGACGCAACTCTGCATCTCTCCCTTTAGGGCCCTTCCAAACAAGTTCAGTCTTTCTCCGGCTTGAACTAACATTTTTCATGCTAACCGAGTCCTGTACAGTTTGAGTTTGGGATTTTGAATCTTTTACATTTTATTCAAGAATTGCAGAGTCCAATCTTGCGGTGAGCTTGCTGGGACACACTAGTGGGAAGATTGAATGCTTTGTCCTTTGTGAATATTCTCTCCATTTTTCTGAAATCTCTAGACCAGGAAATTGCCAGAACATTTTCTTTTATAGCGGTGCTCGCACTTGCCGTAGCTCAATTAATCAAACACACATGATTTGCAACAACCACCTGCTACTTACCCTCCTAATTCCTGTGGAACCACAAACAACGGACTTAGTCCACGCTAATCCTAAAAGCTGGTAAAGACCAGGGGCCTCATTTATAAAAGAGTGCGTAGGATTCATAGTAGAAGTGTACGTGCGCTCAAAAGCCGAAAATGGCGTGCGCACAAAAAAAAATAAATCGAGCCAGGCCACTGTGCCACTAAATTTCATGGAGACCGAGATTGAGATGTTGTGGATGAGGTGGAGGCCAGGAAAACAACATTATTTGGTGGTCACAGTAGTGGCATCATTAACAATACAGTACATCGTTGCTGCGCTAAACGCCGTGAGTGCCACGGACAGATCTGTGGCAGAAATAAAAAAGAAGTGGTGCGATCTGAAGGTGGAGGCCAAGAGGAGAGTGGCCCGGCACTTATTTGTTATGTCCTCAGTCACTCTACAGTTGGAAGTGGTGGGTGACGAGGAGTAGGAATGGGCGATATTTTACCGTTCACGATATATCGTCAAAAAAATTCCTCACGATAAGAATTTGTCATGTCGCGGTAAAAACGACAAATTCCCGTTGATGATGTTTTTGTGTAAAGCTGATTTATGGAAGGAAGGAAGGAAGGAAGGAAGGAAGGAAGGAAGGAAGGAAGGAAGGAAGGAAGGAAGGAAGGAGAAAAAAGAAGGAAGAAAGGAAAGGGGAGAAGGAAGGGAGAAAACAAGGAAAGGAGGAAGGAAGGGAGAAAAGAGGAAGGGAAGAAGGAAGGGAAAAAAGAAGGAAGGGAAAAAAGAAGGAAGGAAGGAAAGAAAGAAAGAAAGAAAGAAAGAAAGAAAGAAAGAAAGAAAGAAAGAAAGAAAGAAAGAAAGAAAGAAAGAAAGAAAGAAAGAAAGAAAGAAAGAAAGAAAGAAAGAAAGAAAGATAAATTCCCATTGATGACAAACATGGCGGATCTGAGAGCGAGATAGATTCATAGTTAAAAAGGTGGAGTTGAATTGATATTTTTTTTATCGTCATTTTTATCGTTATCGGGATAAATGCCAGAAATAATCATGATACATTTTTTAGTCCATACCGCCCATCCCTAACGAGGAGGTTCCCGCCACGGCGTGTCCTGCACCGCGGCTGCAGCACCAGAGCGAACCCAGTGCTGACGCTGTGCTTCAAACACAGAGGGACACGATCAGCACTATTATATTATAAGTCTGATATGTGATGACATTAAAAGTATGACATGAATCTGGCTTCATTTCACCACCTCACCGTCTGCATCGCCAGTTCCCCATATCTTCAAAAAGTTTGTGCGCTAGGATCAAAGTTTGCGTAAAGATACGCACATTTTCCCGTTCAGTTTTTCGTTTTAAATCCCAACCTTTGCGTAAAAGGTGGCGTGCGCATCTTTCAAGCCCTGTTTTGTGCGCACGGAAGCTTTATAAATGAGGCCCCAGATCATTTCTTTTTTTTCTTTTTTCATCTACTTTGGTCATTTTACTTTTAATTTGAACGTTCTGTTACATACAACCTACTGTGAGCAGTAGAGGCAGCATAGGGCAAATTATTATTTTTATCTTCTTTGTATATGATATTCTGTTATACCTGGTGTGGTCCTTTAAGAAATGGGTTTTAGTGAGATGCAAATATTTGCACCCGCAGCTGAGCTTAATGGTTGCGGAAACATGGTGTTAAAAAAAAAAGAAGAAACTTTTCAGGCATCACACCACAATATTAGCTGAAAACCTAAATAACCATGTGGATGCCCCATCGCTATCGTTTACTACATGGTTTGTTTCTCTCATATTTGTATGCATCTGCAGGCTGAGGGAATGTAGTATGACGAGTAGAGCGACCAAAACAGAGACAGGTGCAGCAAGGAGATGGGCCAAGGGTTACTGCTTATTTGTGTACAGCTTGTCACATTAGCAACAGTGAAACTTCTGGCCAGATTAAGACCATCACTCTAACATTGATGGCAAATTCACTGATGTCACCTTATTGTTTCCCTGTGGAACACAGACTACTAGCATGTACACCTTTTATTTTTCCTTGTCCACATTTTTTAATATATGCAGCCATCACTGCCAACCATAAAATATACAGTGGTTTATGTAACTCATCCATTAATCAAATGGTTAATGGACCCCCATGTCCTGCTCAAGGTTTCTTCCTTCCTAAAGGAGAGATTTTCTTGCCACTGTTTGGCTTAAGATTTTTCTCCCACTAGAGGAGTTTTTACCTGCCATTGTTTATGTGATAATTGCTCGGGGGTCATGTTCTGGGTCTCTGGAAAGCTCCTAGAGACAACTTCTGTAGTAATAGACGCTATATAAATAAAATGTAATTGTACAGTATTACATTTAATAATGTTAAAAATTACTGAATAAAAGTAGTGACAATTTTCCTTTTAAATCCACCAAGCTGGCTGAAGCAGCGCTGCTTAACCAAGAGAGCCACCAGCAGTATGAAGATGACGGTGTGAGGGAAATGAGCAAACCTGAAGGAACGGGTGTTGATCATACCTGCACTAAACTACTGGCTGAGACTATTTTTTTTTTTTACAGCAATCAAAAATCAATAAACCAAAATTCAAGCTAAATTGTACCCATCCACAGCGGAAGACTGAATACAAGGAGAAGAGCTCAAACTGGACAGAAGGACATCTGTACACATATGTTAGTTCTGAGAGCAGAAACACGGTTTCGGGGGGAAAACGGATCATATTTTTACACAAACTGACCTTTTAAGTGTGAGGTAGAGCTCAGAAGGAGAGCTATACTACATCTGAGCCTGTTAACAAGGACACCAGCTCTCCATTTGAAATATAGTCTGACTTACAGGCGGTATTGCAGCCTAAATATCAGAAAATAAATCCCAAGAAATAAAAAAGTTTCCTGACGAAATAAACATAGCATTACTTAATAAATGTCCCCTGAAATTAATAAAAGCTTGTCCATGACAAAATGTTTTGAATTAAAAAAACTAAAACTTCATTCATGTGAGTTATTTAATTACGGATTTAATCCACATTGTATTTATTGAATTCATTCTCAGTCATGTATGTCCTTTTTTGAATTTTGGATCATTATTATGATTTGATTCATAAAAATATGACTTTCTATGCAACTCCAGTCCCTTCAGTACATGAACAGCTCTCAGTGTCTCGGTCCATGATGGCAACAGGAACACCTCGGCTTCACCCCCGTACATTACAGTGAATCAAACCTTCCCAAAAAGTGGATTATCTAATCCCAGCAAGTGCTTATTTGCCAAAACAGAGCCATCTCTGTGCTTTCTCTACAATCTCCTAATGTACATCAAAAGCACTGGGTTTTCCGATACCGCTTATGAAAATAAACCCTGCACTTGACTTGCATTATGTGTGTCTCGCTGTCGCAGACGCATCCCTTCACTAGCGCAGACAGGGAGGGTACGGGCGCTAAGACTGGGGAGACCGGATTACAAGATGCAGTGGAACGAGGCAATGTCAGATATAAAATAACAAATATATTATATAATACATATAATATATATATATATATATATATAATATATTGGAACTATTTTTAAAATGTGAAGGTCAATGCCTACAAAAATATAAAACAAAAAAAGTCAAGATTTACATAAAAGAAAGGGGGGGTCATTTCAAAATGGTTATTGAAAATGGTGTGTTTGAAATTTGACCAGATGATTCCAAAGATTTGGAGCTGCTTTCACACAGCCATCAGTTTTAAGCTGGACTTATTGTTGAAATATAGAGTAAATGTGCCCCGCTATGTTTTTCTTCCTTGATACTGGTAAACACGGGCAGATATTTACACATGCAAACATCCAGAGTGCGGACAGTGAGCAGACACAAACACAACTCGGTCCTTCTAACCGACACATGGAATAACCCAGCGCTGCTGATCAGCATGCAGGCAGCCACAGCTCACATCCCCCCAAGCTGATCTACAGACAATGCTGCAGGGGTTTTACACAGAATTAGTCTGCCCTTGTTCGCTTGCAGCTGTGCCCGGAAACCCCAGCTAAGTACAACTCAACAACAGCAGCTGCTAAAATGCAGTCACAGAACTCAAGTTGGACCACAGATAGGAGCTGAGGGAAACAAAGGCGAGAGCAAAAGAAAAAGAGAGACAACCTTTGGCATATCCATCTCATCATCAAAGGCCCTGAGCTGAAAGAGAACAGAGGGTTTAAGGTATTAGATAACACTGAAGGAAGGAGGAAGGTTAAGCTGAGGTCAGTGATACGGCATGACATGTTAGTTATGTGAGGAAGGACATTCAGCATACTTCAGCAGAACAGAGGAATAACCTTAGTTAATAGCTGTTTTCAAAGTGAGCAGGATTAGTGCAAGGTGACAGTGACTGAAAGAATTTCTGAGAAATGGACAAGGCGCTTCCTTTTGAAATAATCACAGATTGTGTAAATGCAGTACGTGTATTTGTTCAAGTAAATTCATGCACAAGGACCCACACAAGTTAATGAGAACATCATCTAATAACAATTTCTTATATTTGAAATCATACTGATTCAAACTGCTGCTTTAGTAACAAGGACATCATGTCTTTGTTACATTCATCTCAGTTTAGTATTGAAGAATCCTTGAGCATAACAAATCAAGTCAAATTCAAAATATATTACTGCATTAAAGTGCAAGATCAAATATATATTAGGAATGGGCGATATTTTACCGTTCACGATAAACCGTCAAAAAAATTCCTCACGGTAAGAATTTGTCATCTCGCGGTAAAAACGATAAATTCCCGTTGATGATGTTTTTGTGTAAAGCCGAAAGAAAGAAAGAAAGAAAGAAAGAAAGAAAGAAAGAAAGAAATGAGCCAGAAAGAAAGAAGAAAGAAAGAAAGGAAGGAAGGAAGGAAGGAAGGAAGGAAGGAAGGAAGGAAGGAAGGAATTAGCCAGAAAGAAAGAAAGAAAGAAAGAAAGAAAGAAAGAAAGAAAGAAAGAAAGAAAGAAAGAAAGAAAGAAAGAAAGAAAGAAAGAAAGAAAGGAAGGAAGGAAGGAAGGAAGGAAGGAATTAGCCAGAAAGAAAGAAAGAAAGAAATAAAGAAAGAAATGAGCCAGAAAGAAAGAAAGAAAGAAAGAAAGAAAGAAAGAAAGAAAGAAAGAAAGAAAGAAAGAAAGAAAGAAAGAAAGAAAGAAAGAAAGAAAGAAAGAAAGAAAGAAAGAAAGAAAGAAAGAAAGAAAGAAAGAAAGAAAGAAAGAAAGAAAGAAGGAAGGAAGGAATGAGCCAGAAAGAAAGAAAGACACAAAGAAAGAAAGAAAGAAGGATAAATTCCCGTTGAAGACGTTTTTGTGTAACAAACATGGCGGATCTGAGAGTGAGATAGATTTATAGTTACAAAGGTGGAGTTGAATTGGTATTTTTTTTTATCGTCATTTTTATCGTTATCGGGATAAATCCCAGAAATGATTGTGATACATTTTTTAGTCCATATCGCCCATCCCTAATATATATATATGATGTATACTTCCTGAAAAAACATCATGTCACTGTGGAGATGCATTTTAGCCGTTCTTAACGGCGTGTCCTACCTTCTCTCCATAACCTCTGTCTTTAGTCATCATCTCCCGAAGCGTTTGCAGAACTTTGATGCAAAGTCTTTCCTCATTTTCCTCCAGCAGCTGCTTGGTGTGTTTGATCAGTCTGCACATGCATATTAGTCTTTCAGTCTCATTTCCAGTGGACACATTGAGTTATTAATTACACTGACACTCGCAGTCCTTACTTGCATATAAAACCTCCACTCTCACACTTCTTGCGTGAGTCTGTGTTTTCAGGAAACAGCAACTCGGGCCGATGCAACACATCCACCAGAACCGACAGTTCAGCCTGGACCAACGGACGCAGACGGTCCTCCAGAGCTGATACAATGTCCTTCATTGCGGACACAGAAACAAAGTTAATCTTTGGGGAAATTAACTGACATGCGTGAGTGCAAATACACACACAGATAATACCTGAAGCCTCTCAATGATGTTCCTGTAGTCCCGCGACGCGGTCACCACAGAGTCTCTGCGGGAAGCGTTGCGGACAGACAGTCTCCAGCTCATGGCCGTCTTCTGCACAATGTTGTTGGATTTTACAAACAGGTTGTTGACCTGGTTGTCCAGGTCCACGGGGATGGCTATCGCTCTGCTTTTGGCTGGTGAATTCACATGGACATGTAAATTACCTACTTATTTTGACCTTAAAACCAGGAATTACAACATTAGTGATGCTTGAGAAATGTGTCCATCTTACCAACATCAGAGAGTACTTTGATGCAACTCTCAACAGAGCCCTTCTGGACCGGGACCAACCAGTGGCAATGATAGACCCGGAATACCGCCTGCAACAGCTGCACAAATACTGGCTGCCTGGTCTAAGACGACGACACACACACACAAAGAGATAACTTTGTTAGTTTTCCCAAGAGTTATAAATTAGCCATATTGTCTCAAAAGAAAGACAAAAATCCCCAGTGACGTGAAAGACACTGCTCTGTTCTGCGCAGCACCAACAAGCTGGACTGTAGTGTTTTAGTAAGATAAAAAGCCTCAAAACCGTGCTAAAAATTAACATCATATTGTAACATCAACATATTTCTCTTTTTTATTATTGGCTCGTTATTTTTGCTGGACACCCCTCATTCGCCCATTTCTCACCCTGTGAAAACCTGTTATACATATATATATATATATATATATATATATATATATATATATATATATATATATATATATTTTTTTTTTTTTTTTTTTTTTTTTTCTATCCCACAAAAACGCATAAAAGGAAACTGCATTTCTGTTCTGGAGAAAACTGCAACAAATACCTGAAATATTTTCTTCAGTATAGGAGCCTGCAGCAGAGGACACAAGCGGTGAAGAAATAAAAACATGCGTGGAAAATAATCCAGATGGATAACACATATCATTCTCTGCCCTCCGATGAAGTGTTTTATTTTTTAAAAACACCAGAAACTGTAGTTTACTGAGAGGATTTTTAGTATATGAACAGAGACCACATAACAACCACCTTATAAAACACAGAAGACAAAATACCATTTTAGGTCCTGATAGTCAAAGAATCTCTTTCTGAAGTACTCAAAGTTCATTTTTCAAATTAAAAAGGGAACCTCTGAATATCTACAAGAGAAATGTTTCATCAGAAAACAGAACACTGAGTCACATTTCTTGACTTACTGCTTTTATGTCAGTAATCAGATCAGCTCTGGAGGATCATGGTAGATAGTAGGGCTGGGCAATATATCGAGATTTTAATATATATCGATATATTTTCAAACACGATATGGTACGAGACAATATCGTTTATATCGATTTAAAAAAATATATTTTTTTTTTTTTTTTTTATGATTTTGATATAGCTTATTTTGTGAAAAATTGACTTGAATGTTTTATTTGAGATTTGCACAAATGTTTTGTTATTTGCACAACTGTCAACCTCAGTGGAAAAGTCTGCCTGTTACTGTCTACATTGTATTAATTGCAGTGTATTTTAATGTAATTGTTATGCAGGAAAGGGATATTTGTTTTATTTTATTCAAGAAGCATTTTTATTCTATATATGCAGGCAGTTTATTTTTATTTTATTTGTTTTATACATTTTGATATTGTGCAGACCTCTGTTAATAAAGGTACCTGTGTGACATTTGGCACGAGGCTTTGTATTAAAACTGACTGTTTTTTTAAGGGTTTGCCTCAGAAAAAAATGAAGCTAACAGAGATGCTATGCTATAATGCTTTGGGGGAAACCCCAATTAAGGCACAGAAAAAATATCGAGATATATATCGAGTATCGCCATTCAGCTAGAAAATATCGAGATATGACTTTTGGTCCATATCGCCCAGCCCTAGTAGATAGATAGGTAAACGCAATCGAATGGGAAGAGAGGAGGAACATTCTCCCTCATCAGTTACGTGAATAAACTCTGGGTAAGCGACGACTTTACCACTGTGAAAAACACTTAATGTGTAAGCACTCTGTGGCTTCAAACTAAGAGTCATAATCCTGCATTGAGGGGTTTTTCTGGAGAGACATGAGACAGCTCCTATACAGTATATTCTGTTCGAGCTGATGACATTTCTCATAGCCACACAGACAAAAAAAACAAAGACGTGACACAGGTTTGTCACATTCAGCATATAAAATATAATATAAAAGCGTGCCATTCTCTTTCTTATAGTGACCTTATATAGACCCTCTATCAGAAAACTGTTTAAGATGGGGAGGGTTGCTTGTTTATTGCAAATGCTTGTGAACAGTTGCATTGCTGCAGACGGTCACCTGCAGGCTTGTACTCTGGTCAGAGAAAGGTGAGCTGAAGAAGGTGGTGACAATGCTCATGACTGTTTCAGTCACGTATCGCTCCAGGATGCCGTCTGCGTGCTTGCGGTCGCTGGTATTGTTGCATACCTAAATACAAGAGAAAAAGTTAGAAAACAGCTCTTTTTTTTTGTGGTCATATTGAACATTCCCCTTGAAAAGCAAGTACAGTGCTTACTCTGCAAATGTCAACGAGGAAGTTATCAAAGAGTTTCCACATGTGGTTGGAGGTGTAGATCTCCTTCATCTCAACCTCAGTGTCCACATAGCAGTGGTTGAGGAAATTGATATAAGCAATCTTCACCTAGAAAATTAAGATTAAGGTACAACGAAGCATAAATTATTGTAAAATTTGCTTTTCCAAATGTATCATTTAAAAAATATAAACATAAAGAAATAAAAAGAAGAATTGTGTACAGTAAACTAAAGATACTTCATGGTGGTCAAGTATCTGTAGTTTATGGTATGTTTGTGAGGTTGTCTGAGGAATCTTCAGAGTGTAGAAGATTGGCCTGGTGTAACGATCTGAATGTAGACATAAGTGCTGAAGTTTTGGAGAGGGCTTGCTACAAAGCCCAAACGCAGACGATCAATACCAGGTACAAATTATTACAGTACAAATGGCTTATGAGAACGTATATTACTCCCTCTCTACTTAATCGTTTTGATCCTAATATACCGGACCAATGTGTGAAGTGTAACGTGGAGAGGGGTCTCACTGCTTATGGCAATGCCCAAAGATCGCAAAGTTTTGGAAAGAAGTAATTTGTAACTTATCCCAGATTATCTCAGAAGATATTCCTATTTGTCCACAATTGTGTATTTTATGTATATTTCCTGATAACTTTAAAATAAACAGTAGAAAGAAGAGTATGATAACTTATTTTCTTCTCCAGGCGAAACATTCGATAGCATTGTTTTGGAAGAACCCAAACAAACCAGACATAAAGCAATGGTACAAAGAACTCTCAAATTGTCTTGCATTAGAGAAACTGACATATGCCATGAAAGGGAAATCTGATGACTTTTGGGAAATCTGGGGATAGTTCATGCGTTTTATGAGGAGTAATCCGTCGGGACCTGTACTGGATGATTCTGTTGAATGATGATGTAGGGGGGATTTTGTATTTGTTTTGAGTTTTGTGCGTAATGTTTTTTTATGTTGTTGTTTTGTCTTTGTATCTTTGTCTGCTATGCTTGTGTTTTTTTTTTCTTTCATTGTTTTTTTATTTTTATTGTACATTTTATTTACAGATAACTGTATTGTTGTAATAATTGAAAAAAATGTCAATAAATATAGTGTTCAAAAAAAAGAAAAGATACGATGTGCGACTATACATTAGTTATTCTGCATTTTAGGCTCAAAACCCATAAAATGTAAAGTTTTTACCACTTTGTAAAGTTTGCATTCCCTCTCATAAAAACAATACACGTTTCCGTGTGTGTTGGTCAATCCCAAAGCTCTCCAAGCTGACACCTGTGTACAAACAAACATATGACTAGCTGTGTCCATCTCACCTCAGGGATGCAGTCCTCATGGGTCACAACTCGCACGATGTCATCCAGTGGTAAAAGAGAGTTGCATTTTATCTCTGTGTAGACGTTCTTGCCCTCAGTGCAGACGGCCAAAAGCTCCACCAGGTGTATGTGGTACATCAGCGGACTGTTCTCATCCATGCGATCCCGCTCTGATCGCATCATCTGGACCAGAGTCTGGAAGGACGCGCGGTCATTGTAGAAGATCAGAACATCTTCTCCAGCATTCACCAGCTGTTGGAGGAAATTAAAAAAAAAACTCCAATTAGGGCCGAGAAAGACCATGTCGGGGAAAGGACAGTGTGGAAATGAGGCACGACCTCAGCCATGACGACGTCTTGACACTTCTTGATGAACTTGTTCTCCGCTTTGACGATGGTCTGTAAGAACTTGAGGTACTGCACGTTGCGGCCGTGTGTCTCAATGCAGTGGACAAAATGTTGAACCACGCGCTCGTTGATCTCACTGCACAGCTGGAAGTTGTTCATGAAGATGTGCTGCATGGTGATAGCTTCTAAGATCTAGATCAAAGTAAAAAAAGGAGGAGAGGCAACGCATTAAGTTGTTGTTTAAATCCAAATAATTCTCTGTATTGTTACAATCATGAGATGGTGAAGGATCTGGTCGGATGGCACACCCCCGGATTGAGGAAGAGGTTGATGTGCTTGTGGAGCAGGGCTTGGTTCTGCTGGTTCCCTGCACAGAAGTTCTGCAGAAACTGATGGGCAAGCTTCATGATATCCTGCATGCGTATATCTTCTCCCTGGAGGTTAAGATGGCTGAAGTGAAGGTTTGTTCACTTAAAAATGAAAAAAATAAATAAAAATGTCTTCTTGAAAATCATCAATACCTTTTCATAGGGGATCTGTAATAGCTCCAGGACCACAGCATGAGCGCCCATGTTCCTCAGCAGCCTCTGCTGCTGTTTCCTGCTCTTCCTACCTGACAGACCTTCTTGGACACACAACCTGCTGAGTCGCAGCAGGATCTGATGGGAAAAACAAGACAAAATTAGTTATGTTGAAAACATACCTGAAGATAGGGCTGGGCGATATGGACCAAAAGTCATATCTCGATATTTTCTAGCTGAATGGCGATACTCGATATATATCTCGATATTTTTTCTGTGCCATAATTGGGGTTTCCCCCAAAGCATTATAGCATAGCATCTCTGTTAGCTTCATTTTTTTCTGAGGCAAACCCTTAAAAAAACAGTCAGTTTTAATACAAAGCCTCGTGCCAAATGTCACACAGGTACCTTTATTAACAGAGGTCTGCACAATATCAACATGTATAAAACAAATGAAATACAAATAAACTGCCTGCATATATAGAATAAAAATGCTTCTTGAATAAAATAAAACAAATATCCCTTTCCTGCACAACAATTAAATTAAAATACACTGTACAATAACAGGCAGACTTTTCAACTGAGGTTGATAGTTGTGCAAATAACAAAACATTTGTGCAAATCTCAAATAAAACATTCAAGTCAATTTGTCACAAAATAAGCTATATCAAAATCATTAAAAAAATAAAAAATAAAAAAAAATAAAAAAAATCGATATAAACGATATTTTCTCGTACCATATCGCGTTTGAAAATATATCGATATATATTAAAATCTCGATATATCGCCCAGCCCTACCTGAAGACTATGAAACAATACTTGAAAAAAATAAATGAATTAATTGATGACCATCTTTTAGCATTAGTAACAACATTGTTTACCTCCTTTACAACCCTGTAGTTGTAACTGCTTGTGCTTTCTGCTTTCTTTGGTTTGTCTGAAGCCCCCTCGTCTCCCTGCAAAAGACGGCATGAAAGTCAGAATGAGAATCACCTTACTCATGACGGGCTGGCTGGCTTTCCAGGAAATCTCGTATCAAGTCTGGTGCAACCTCCTGTACCTTCTTACGATCTGGCTCGGTGGAAACCTCTCCTGCATCCATGCCCTCGTCGGGCCCCTGTCTCTTGTACACCCAGAGCTCAGACTTCTCCACAATGGAGCGCAGCTGGTCCAGGTCGTACTTTATTTGTTTGTAGTTTTCAACATCTTGACTCGTAACCAGCAGCTGCACCTGTTAGCAAACAAAGCCTTCGCTCAGATTTAACACATTCCAGAAAATATTAATGTCAGTTTTTTCATTAGGTAGCTCCGAACAGTAGATCATTTCCACAAATTTCCCAGCAAATTTTATGACTACTGATTATTTTTGTTTTGAGTTGTAAAGCTGTGATACCTGCTTAAATGCCTGCAGGACCTCCTGCCTCTGGCTAAAGTGCCTGAAGAGCAGATGCAGAGCTCTGGACACCAGAGGAGGATAGTCATGCATAGTCAAGTGCAGCAGGACCCTCAAGAAGGTGCGACCACCATGATCATCCAGGTCCAGTGGGGTGTTCTCTTCACTAGAACCAGAGAAAAAACACTCAAATAGACAAAACCTCCTATTTGAATTCCAGTAACTTCTGCAACTAAACTGAGATTACCTTCCACCAAAGATCCCCTCTGCCTGCTCCTCTATCTGCTCAAAATCCAGAGCACCTGCATTTGTAAAAGAGTTTCAGCACAGAATCTGCCACAGTCATTCGCTCTATAATGCCATATCATGCAAATGCTGGTTAATCTGACCTGGCATGTTGTTTGGGCCATCGACTGCTCCACTTAAAGATAATTCACTCTGAGAATTACTCTCGTCAAACTCCCTCTTAAAGATGGATAGCAGACAGGAGATCCTGTAGTCCAGACGAACATTCAGGATGAACTGCAGGGCAGAATACAATATACAGACACATTTATGCTTAACTTACTCCACGTGTTTGTATGGATTAAACATGTAACACGGAAAGTCCTTCACCTGTAGGATCTCGATGATCTTGAGCTTGGTGTCCATGACGAGTATGTCCTGTTTCTCTGGTTCAACCTGGGTCTTTACCGTGTTTCCGTTTGAGCTGCTGCTTGAAGTTGCAGGAAGGAAGCCGCCTCCTCTCAGGACTACTTGGGACATCAGCTCTCCAACGCCATGAATGGACCTCATCACATTACTGCCTGAAGCAAATACACACACACAGATGCACAAACATGAATATCAACCTCACATCCATCCTATGGACTTCCTCCCCCAATCATCCAAGGCACTTTTACCTTTGCCTTCGTCTCCTTTGTCCAGCTTGTTTACAGGAAAAATGGTGCTGACATGGACGCAATCTAGAATAGCCAGCAGGATCTTGGTTAGTCTCAGCAGGTCACTGAAGTTGTAGAAACCAAAATAAATCAGGTTCCTGGCCAGATTCACCACCTAAGCAAAGAAAATAGGTGGTTTTACCAGGTTTGTTCATTTCACCATCAAAGCCTGACAACCAAGACGTGAGTGTGATTTTGTATCGTATGGTGTGAACCACACTGACCTCAAACGTCAGCTTGTTTTTCTCTTTGTCTGCAAAAGGGAAGCTCTGGCAAACCACATCTCTGAGGTAGTTTTCAACAAACTCCATAGTCTGCGAGAATCGCTCCTTTATTTCATCTTTGGATGTGCCGTCATTGTCATAGCTACAAGTGAAATGACAAATAAATACACAGCCTGTAAGGAATTCAAATGTGTAAAAGAAACATGCACCCGTGAACCACAGAAGGAAACGTTCTCACTCATCAATGGCGATCTCCGAGGGGATTTCTGACCAAAGCCGTGCATATTTGACTGGTGTAACCTGCTCCTGAGGATCGCGATCCACATGCATGTGCAGCATCATTCGACAGAACGACGCTCGCAGGTCATAGGGCAGGTCTTCATCAGACATACATCGCAAGATCAGATCCACATCTAGCTGGCCGGAGATCTTGTTGATTGCCAGATATTGCCGATCCAAACACATCCGGGCAAACAAGTTTAACTGGTACCTGTAATGTTAAGAGCCAACTACAGTCAGATGTAAACAATCTGGAATACAGTATACCCCAAATTAAATATAGAAATACAAAACAGTCACCAACACGACGAAAAAGAACGGCACAGCACTTACCTGTAGTAATTGAGCACTTCCTTGTCCTCCTTCTGGCCTTCCTTGGCATCCTGGGCCAGCTCCCTGATGCTTTTACTACGAATCTCTTTATTACTGTCCTTCCAGAAGAGCCACACCTCCTCCTCATCTTCCTCCGACTCCACTGAGTTCTCCCCGAGTTGCGCACCCTCAATCTCAAACCTGGAGAGCACTAGTCTGCAAAAAGAATAAGAACTGAATCACAAAACAAAGGAACAAATCATCTTCACTTGTTTGTTGTATTAACGGTTAATGGATTCATCTATAGCATGACATTTAGAAACCTAAACACAGCACAGAACTGTTGATACATTTTCAAGAAATTAGTAATCGATGATCCAATCACCATGACAGCACTTTTTACACCTTTATAAGACAAACATTCTCTTGCATCCTTATAAGAGGGAGCTAGTTTTTACCATATTGCTACATAATAGCAAATACTTTAACTGAGTAGTACATTTTTAGTCAAATCAGCTAATACTTCCTATGATACTTATTGACATGCTGAGGAGAAGCAGATGAGGTGTAACGCACTTTGTTTCAATGAGGATGTCTGCATTTGCTGGATCCAACACAGCGTTACAGATGAGCTCTTGGGTCACAGGGATGGATTTATTCATTGACACACACAAGTCTGACAGGTAGTCCAGGAACCTGGATATGAACATAAACAAATATGAACAACTAAATCACCCAACCCATTGAAAACAAGGTCAATAACAGCTCCAGAGCTTATAAATCTTAAAACACACACACACACACACACACACACGCACGCGCACACGCGCACACGCGCACACGCACACACGCACACACGCACACGCACACGCACAGCAATAGCAGCAGACTTTTATGTCATCACCAGATGGCGCTTACATCGTATACCGCAATGACATTCAGTGATGGAAAAAAAAAAGAAGAAAGAAACCCGGACCTGGGCTCACGGTTCTTTCGGACCAGACTGACAAACGTGTCGATTTCTGCAGCAGTGATGTGTTTCTCCAGCAGCTTGCGGTTGTTGTGAAGCAGAGCTGTGATTGTGTCCTCTGCCAGGACATCATAACCAATCTGTTTCTGCATGAAACGAAACTGCTTGGCGATATATTCCTGCAAGAAAGACAGACAATATGAACGTATGTAAGAAAACACAAGAACACGTAATAAATGCATGAGAAATGTAACACATCACTCGAGAAAGTGAAGTCTGCATGTAATCTCTAGAAGGAATTATCTTTTTAAGACAAGAAACGTTATTTAGATGGACTAATTTTGTTAATTGATGGTGTGATGCCGAAAAGATTGTTAATTTGACTGTTACTATTTGTAAGTATGTATTTAACAGAATGGACTTTTAACATATTGGATCCGAGTCTTTATATCCAACATTATTTGCTCAAGCACACAATTGCATTATAGACCGAGGGTATATTCGGTTTCATTTAAGTGTTTTTACAAAACGGACGAAAACGTTTAAAGATAAACCCAAAGCTGAACATGACTGCAGTGTCACAAGCACAGAGGTTCAGCTGATTAACAGATGAACTGGGTTGAAGCCTAAAGTACTTAAAGCCCAGATGTAATCCCTCTTTTTACGTATAAAACTGGTTTTCCATTCACCCAAAAATAATATTAACTCTCAGCAATAAAAAATAAATAAAAAAATCTATTGGATCCTGTTGTCGTCAGTGATTGAAAGGGAGTTGATGAGAATATTTCATCACAGGCCTCTAATTAATCATTTAAGCTGGATGGTGCTTGAATCATAAATCTTGATGTGAACCGACACTTTAGAACAACTTTAAGTTGCAAATGTTGACAAGACATGACGGGGCATCCTACGTGCTTGGATGGGCTACAAAGACCAAAAATCTATTGCACTATATTGTGATTCAACAAATATGGCAAGACTTAAAAGCAGAAACAGCAGGAATAAAATACTAAAATGCATATTAAATGAATAAAGCACAATAGATATGTTTTTCTTGGTTGTAATTTAGAAGCAGCGACCAGCATGTGCTGCAATAAGCATACATCACAACAAAATGAGTATGCAGGCTGGGATACACACCTCTTTTTGTTAAAGAAATGACTTCTTAAAACTAATCTATATCAGGTTTTACAAACACTGGAAAAGAGGCCTATAGTGGTGGGACTTTTTTATTTTTTTTTTTAAAATTTCATTTATTCATATTTTTTAGGACAGGAAGACAGAGATGACGCTGAGCTTGAGCTGCAGGGTAAATCAGAGGCGCAAATATCGTTGCTGTGAGGTTTAAGAGGTCTTAAGGTTTAAGAGGACTTATGTCACATGAGGTGTAACCTGGGCAACGTGGGATTAAAGTCTAAACGTCAGCTAAACTCTTTGAACATGTGAAAAAAGAAATTACACCTTTCAATTCTAAGGTATTAAATGTCAGAACATAATTTCAAACAATAATCTGATTTCTTAAAATTAGATACAATCAAATTTGTTAGATATTTAACAAAAATTAAGACAAAATGCAGAACCATTGTGTGAAAAACTCAAGTACACTCTTTATGCTTCCTGAGTAATTAGGAGGGTAAGTAGCCGCCAGGCGCTGCTCCTCAAAAGCTCTTGATGAACTCATCAGCAAATGTAATGATGAAAGCAGATTTTCAGGCAGTTTACTGATTCAGATGTGTGTCATTCAGGTGTGTGCTAACATAACGTTAAGGAGGAAAGACACCAGCAATAATCTGGGAGACGCAACTGTTGCCGCACATCTATTATTTAAAAGGTTATTAGACACAGAAGTTACCGAAGAAAAACAACTCCCCTTTCTTAAAGCAAGACAGAGGAACTTGTGAAATGTTAAGTGCAGCGCAACGCCCCACAGGTGTAGATGTTAAATAGCTTTTACAACACTGTCCAAACCTTCACTGTTGATGTGTAACATCCTACCGGAAAAGGGACACATAGTTGTCAGAAGAAACAACGAGGATGGGAGACCAAAGTTTCTTTGGCAAACCTCAAAAAATAGAAGCAATGTTGTAGAGAAGAGCGGCCCAAGTTTCCTTCACAATGATGTTCCAGACTGGAAATGATGACTTCAAATTATTGCTGAGACGGTTTTATAAATGACTGAATAATGAGGTGCAGTTACATTTTTCCAAAACTGTTTTTTCATTTTGGCTTCTTGTCAAATAAAGACGCAATAATGTGTTTTGATCTCCATCCTGGAGAGAACCAGATGATTTTAATTGGACACAAAGGCCAGGAATCGAAAGTTGATGAACTTTTGTTTCCCCCACACATGAGTGTACCTTTATCTTTTGGTAATGCACAAAGTTATTCAGGTACAACAATTCCTACCTGGTTCTTTCGGTAGTCCTGCTGAGAATGACGCAAAACTCTGTAACAGAGGCGGCAGATGTGTCTGAAGGGGGCGTGGCGCTGGTCAGCCAGCTCCTCCAGTCGCAGCATGGGCCCGTCCCCACTGTCTGTGAACGGCGCTTGCAGCAGCTTGAAGATCTGGATGCGAGGACGATGTTGTGACAATCATAACCATATTGAACCATATTGAGCTTGAAGTTAAAGAAACATGCTGAGTCAGATAGTAAAAGTGGCATGAATGCCACTTGGAATGACGAAGATTTAAGGAGGAGGAGGAATTTCAATGAAGCTCAAACATTTTACAACTGGAGAGTGTAATCCCAGTGTCGTTAAAACATTAGTCTTACTATACTAAGACGTTACCTGTTTGAGTATATTCTGTTCTCTCATAAGCTTCTGCCGCTCCCTGTTGGGTTTGTTGACCATGATTTCCAGAACATCTTGTCCATTGTTGGGAATGTCCACAACAAAGAACACCAGATCCTCCAGAAGCTTGGTGACCGCTCTGATTGTGTGTAAAAAAGATGCAAAGTAAAAGGATGACCATCTTCCTTCCACAGACAAAAAGCACAGTCCTGCCTCAATATGTATTTTTTACCTTCTTTCATTCTGTGTGATGGTGCCTTTTTCCAACTTTCCAGCAATAGAGGCCAGCACTTTACTGGCATCGTTTGCAAAGTCAAGGTCTCTCACTTCCGCTGGTGAGACGGGCACAATGGCAAAAGCCTCTTTGTCTTCTTTCTGTGAAGATGTGCCAATCTGGAAGCAGAAAAGAAAAGCAGACTTTATCATTTATCAAAGCAATGCAAGATATTCTTAGAAATTGGCCCTGTACAGTTCCACCAGCACCTAATAGTAAGAAAGAGGGAGTTTCCCAAATGACAAGGCTTTTGTTACCTTATGGATTCCATTTAATCCCAAAAGCCCAGATGAATGTTAGCTCATAATAAAGAAATGCACAATTTACTAGCGATGTAGATATCAGAGAACTTACACGTAGCATGACAGGTTTTTCCTCCTCCTTGTCGATTGGCTGGTTGGTGCTGTGAACCCAGGTGTTGGTGCACAAGTGTCTGAGGCGCACATATGAGTTTCTGAAAGACATTGTTTTTTTGTTTAGATTGTATGTTTGTGATTTTTTTTGCAATGTGTTTGCATGATAAATGTTTCACATTAAAGAGTGACCATCTAAAGTAAAACAACAGTCAAAGGTTGCCAATAGTTACTAACACAGAAAAGTCTTTTTGTCCTTTTAATTTTTTTTAGGTGAAAATCCCCCTCTGTCAGAATATGAAAATAAAATACATTAAACAGACTTAAACAGACTGAAAACATGCTGCAAGACAGGCAAAAGTGGAATACTGTATGAATGAATGGTAATGTATTACAAGTACAAATACCGAATTCAAAGCATACATTCTGCTCAATTTATCATGACATTTCACAGAAACAAGAAATAGAAAAAAGCATTTACATCATTCCCAAGCATGACCTAAAAAAAATGGTGACAGCAAATCCTGAATAAGTTAATATGCCGCCACCCACCTGCACTGTATGCTACAACTGAGCATTTAATATGTTATGCAAGTTCTTTAAAATGTACACATACATTGAATAAGGAAGGTTTTTTAATGCCCAGAAGAAAAGATTCAAGTAGGTTTTTGGAAGAATGTTCACTGCTGCAGAGAGATGACAAGAGGTATAATCACAAATACCACCTACTGTAACTGGTTTCAGCAGAAATTGTGACTAAACTACATTTATATAAGTCCATCCATCCATCCATCCATCCATCCATCCATCCATCCATCCATCCATCCATTTTCTTCCGCTTATCCGTTCCCGGGTCGCGGGGGCAGCAGTCTCAGCAGAGATGCCCAGACTTCCTTCACCCCAGACACTTCCTCCAGCTCTTCCTCCAGCTCTTCCGGGGGGAGTCCGAGGCGTTCCCAGGCCAGCCGAGAGACATAGTCTCTCCAGCGTGTCCTGGGTCTTCCCCGGGGTCTCCTCCCAGTGGGACATGCCTGGAACACCTCCCTAGGGAGGCGTCCAGGAGGATCCGGTACAGATGCCCAAGCCACCTCAGCTGACTCCTCTCAATGTGAAGGAGCAGCAGCTCGACTCCGAGCTCCTCCCGGGTGACCGAACTCCTCACCCTATCTCTAAGGGAGCGTCCAGCCACCCTGCGGAGGAAACTCAACTCGCCCGCTTGTATCCACTTATCCTTTCGGTCATTACCCAAAGTTCATGACCATAGGTGAGGGTAGGTGCGTAGATTGACTAGTAAATCGAGAGCTTCGCCTTTCGACTCAGCTCTTTCTTCACCACGACGGTCCGGTACACCGACCGCATAACTGCGGACGCTGCACCGATCCGTTGGTCAATCCCACGCCCCATTGTTCCCTCACTCGTGAACAAGACCCCGAGATACTTGAACTCCACCTGAGGCAGGACTTCTCCCCCCACCCAGAGAAGGCACGCCACCCTTTCCCGGTGGAGAACCATGGCCTCGGTGTTGGAGGTGCTGATTCTCATCCCTGCCGCGTCGCACTCAGCCTCAAACCGCCCCAGCACATGCTGAAGGTCCCGGTCCGATGAAGCCAACAGGACAACATCAGCCGCAAAAAGCAGAGACGAAATCCTGTGGTTCCCAAACCGGATCCCCTCCGGCCCCTGGCTGCGCCTAGAAATCCTGTCCATAAAAATTATGAACAGGACCGGTGACAAAGGGCAGCCCTGCCGGAGTCCAACATGCACCGGGAACAAGTCTGATCTACTGCTGGCAATGCGAACCAAACAGACCCCATACTCACTACTGATCCCCCCCACAGAATGGCCCGAGGGACACGGTCAAATGCCTTCTCCAGATCCACAAAGCAAATGTGGACTGTTTGGGCAAATTCCCGTGAACCCTCGAGCACCCTGCGGAGGGTGTAGAGCTGGTCCAGTGTTCCGTGACCGGGACGAAAACCGCATTGTTCCTCCTGAACCTGAGGTTCAACAATCGGCCGTATTCTCCTCTCCAGTACCCTGGCATAGACTTTCCCGGGGAGGCTGAGAAGTGTGATCCCCCTATAGTTGGAACACACTCTCCGGTCCCCTTTTTTAAAAAGAGGGACCACCACCCCGGTTTGACACCCCAGCGGCACTGTCCCCTTCCTCCATGCAATGTCACAGAGGCGTGTCAACCAAGACAGCCCTACGACATCCAGAGACTTGAGGTACTCAGGGCGGATCTCATCCACCCCCAGTGCCCTGCCACCGAGGAGCTTATGAACTACCTCAGTGACCTCGGCTTGGGTGGCAATGGAAGGCATGTCAGTCGGGTTGAGGAGATCCTCGAAGTATTCCTTCCACCGTCCGTCGATGTCCCCAGTCGAGGTCAACAGCTGCCCACCTGCACCATAAACGGTGCCGCCAGAGTACTGCTTCCCCCTTCTGAGGTGCCGAACGGATCTCAAGAATTTCCTCGAGGCCGACCGAAAGTCTTCCTCCATGGCCTCCCCGAACTCCTCCCAGACCCGAGTTTTTGCCTCCAGGACTGCCCGAGCCGCGGCTCGCTTGGCCTGCCGGTACATATCTACTGCGTACTAGCGATGTAGATATCAGAGAACTTACACGTAGCATGACAGGTTTTTCCTCCTCCTTGTCGATTGGCTGGTTGGTGCTGTGAACCCAGGTGTTGGTGCACAAGTGTGCACCAACCAAGAAGGCCGGGTACTCCGCACTGCTGTTCGGCCCGTAGGCACAAACAACAGTGAGAGACCTTTTCCAGACCAAAGACAGAAGGCGCAGGGAAGCGACCCTCTCGTTCACCGGGATGAACTCCAACACATGGCGACTGAGCTGAGGGGCTATAACCAAGCCCACACCAGCCCGCTGCCTCTCACCCTGGGCAACTCCAGAGTAGTGGAGGGTCCAGCCCCTTTCAAGGAGCTGGTTCCAGAGCCCAAGCTATGTGTGGAGGTGAGCCCGACTATCTCTAGCCGGTATCTCTCAACCTCACGCACAAGCTCCGGCTCCTTCCCCCCCAGCGAGGTGACATTCCATGTCCCCACTGCGAGGGTTTTGGTCCAGGGATTGGGTCGTCGAGGCACCCCGCCACGACTGCTACCCAGTACACATAGCACCAGCCTATCATGGACCTTCCTGCGGGTGTTGGGCCCACGGGAAGGCAGGCCCACGTCGCAGTTTCAGGCTGAGCCCAGCCGGGTCCCACGGGCAAAGACCCGGCCACCAGGCGCTCGCCAGCGAGCCCCAACCCCAGGCCTGGCTCCAGGGAGGGGCCCCGGTGATGCCGATCCGGGCGACGTGGCGGTCCTTGATTTTTCTTCTTCCATGATAAGCTTTGGAACCGCATTAGTCTGGACCGTCACCTAGGACCTGTTTGCCATGGGAGACCCTACCAAGGGCGTAATGCCCCAGACAACATAGCTCCTAGGATCATTCGGACAACACAACCCCTCCACCACAGTAAGGTGGCAGTTCAAGGAGGGGCATTTATATATGTGAGAACGAGTAAATTAGTTTCAAAAGTGTTGTTGACATTGCGAATCTGATGTCCATTTTATCTTAGTTTTAATGCATTTTGTAGGAAAGACCTCTTCTAACTGAGTACATCCCGGCAGGATTCTGCACATGGAGACACATTATAATAAAGCTGCAGTGGACAAACCCTTCATTACATGTGCATGTTTTTGGGTAGACTTGATGGAAGGGTTACAACAAATGAATACCACGTTTCGTGTGGTCCAAGGTGACATTGCTCCCACTCGTAAAGCATGAACGGTTACCAAATCAGTCCCCGAATCCCATCCCAGCACAAGATCTCTGGGAGATGCTACATCATCGTGTCAGGAAGGCTTCAACAAAACATCAAACGAAGGAGTAACTTTTAAAAATGAAGGCTTACATATATTCCTAAAGCAAAATTTACTGTGAGTTTAGGGTGTATTTACTCTGTCACACTCGTGAAAGAAATCTCCTGAGTGGTTTATGCAAGAATACCGTTTACCTGCAGTTCATCACAACATACAGTATATCCTTCTTTAGGTCATCATCATAAACAAGAACTGTAACTGTATGATTAGTTCCAGCATATTAACAGGTGTCATTACGAGCTTTCTGTGTTTATTTCATAAACTTATCAAGATGACGTTATACCACTGAGGAAGTCCCCCATTTGCCATGTCGTCTGATTTTTATCAGGAATGACACACCAGTAACCAGACAAGACACTTTCCTCAGTCACGCATCTTTCTTACCTGGGAACTAGTGAGTCTCCACCTCTTAAGGTCGTAGGATCAAGCTCAAATATGGAAGAGATGTCGTTTCCATCAGGAACCGATACAAGCGTGTACATGACTCTATCTTTGACATTTCTTAAACGGGCTCTCAAGGCTTCATGCTCCGAGTCAAGCTGGGGGGAAAAAATAAATAAATAAAAAAATGTATATATAATAATTGTAAACTCAAACCATAAAACATCTTAACAAGTACAATGTTTCAGTAGTTGATAAAAGGGTTAACGCCTGCTGCTGGGGAAAGATAAAGATAATAAAAAAACGTGTTGAACTAACTTTCAAAATCCCCAATGATTAAAAAAAGACACAACCAGTTCTTTTTTTGTAAAGGGAATTTTCTCATTAAATTGTCGCAGTCTTAACTGGAGTAAATACATCAACAACGATTTGAATAGCTTAAGACTGAAGACCATGTGAAACATTTTCTTCAAATAGATTTCTTAACTAGATACTGTTAGTCTCCAAATTTCATTAGGATTCCCATTTTCTCATTTTGAGGTGTATTTTTGAACATAATCCAACTATAATAATAAAAATAGAGGCAAAAAACACCTCATTTTGATCTGCTTTATCTTCTCTGAACAGCAGTTTGGTTGATGCATGTTTTCTATTCAGCAGCAGCAGTGAGTAAGTAAACTGTGGGGCAGATCAGCGGTGAGCTGGCCTGCTTGCTGCTCTTGTGTCAGTGATGTTTAAACTTCATGCTGTTGAGACAGTAAACTGCAACCGGCTGCCAAGATGGTTACAAGACTGACATTCATTGTAGAAGACTGCCACCTGCTGGCTATTAAAATACTTGCACATTTTTCCAAAGAATACGGTCCTCTACTGCTGGAAATGGTTAACAGTGGTGTGCTTTGTTTGTTTGTTTGTTTTTTTTTTATTATAAGCTTAGTGGGGGGGCTAATAATTAACTTAGCTCCGCCACCTTCACACACCGGAAAAAGGTGAGGCAGTCACATATTTATACAGGCTCAGTTTTGAGATCCTAGCTGCTTTCAGATCCATATGAGATGTTCTGATACACCGTGATATTATCACACACATCCAAAGCAGCTAATCTTAACAAGATCTAATACGTTTTTGACAAAAAATGAAAAAAAAAATATTAATTGTAGGTAGTTTGCTTACTGGAGAGCGGGAATCAAGGCACTCCTCTTCATACTCTGGGTTCACCTGAAAGAAATGCAAAAGTAGTTGACTTTTGTTATTTTTATGATGCATATCCACAGACAAAGAGTCTGACCAACGGACCGACCTCTGCAGCCAGGTAGTGTCCAGTGGCTAAGTGTTTGAACCTGAACAGGCTGTTCCAGTACCCCGCACCGCCTCGACATGGATCATGCTGCACCACCTGATATCAGAGACATTAAACGCAGGTGTAAAACATCACCACATTCACCCTTTTTCTTTTATATCATTCTGGAATCAGCTCAACTTTACAGCACATGTGGCAACACAATTGGCAAAGCCAGACTTTGAAATACTCTTGCTCACCTCTATCTCCCATAAGGCTTTGCTGCTGGTTGCCGAGGTAGCTGACTGACGTCCAGTAGTGCGAAGGAAAACATACTGTTTTTTTCTGTGATCATCGCATGTGAGGAATTTCTCCTGCTCTGCATGAAACAGCCGTACCACATCACCCTGGAGAATTGGAAGACAGCTGTCACAACTGGAATTGAAAACAACCAACTCTGCCTGACAAAGAAAAAGAAATATCTTGCGGGCCCGCAGAATGTTTCAAATCCCATGTACAAGACATTTTAGAGAACTTGTTCAAGACCAATCTAAAATCACATCAGTTATCCGAGAGCAATTTTTGAAAGTTACCAGACAATGATTGAATACACCAGTACTTGTATCCAATATTTCCCTCTGGGAGTGCTAACTAGCAGACCGAGATATCCATATAAATTGACCAAATATAAAGCCATAAAACAACACAATATAGAGTCTAATTTGTGAGCACCCACTCCAGATTGATAAAAAGATGGTAACAAACACAGCAACCAGCCCACTCAGATCTGATGAGCAACCTTGTGCAACACCTACATTTTGAAGTCCATGATTTCTTCAAATAAATAAATGATATAAACTGTGGAAAATGATTTTCTTAATTGGTTTCAACAAAACTGTTCTGAAATTGATGACGTACTGTACATTTTACATACCAAATGTTTATAGAAAGATTTAATTGGACTTAACACAGATGTTCATGTACGTATTTCCAAAACGTATAAATCATATTAGAAATACAATGTGCTCTGTACCAAGATGCTAGAAAAAAAGAAACAAACAAAACACAATAAGATCAGATTTGCAGCAGCAGACGCACCCCTTTGAGCACAACCTCCTGATTGTCACTCCATTTCATGAACAAGACGATCTTCCAGCTTGTGTTACAGTTTACAGAGTTCACCTGAAAAACAAATAGAGGTTAATATGACTGAAGGTGTAATTTCCTGGCAGAAATCCTGCTCAGTGGGTCTGAAAAACAAGACAGAGTGTTTGTGCACATCGATTTTTTCTCAATTTTAAGTTATATAATTTACTCTCAAGACAGGAGGATACTTGTAAACCTTCCTATAGGCAAACATTTGGACTTCCACCATTTTAATATTATACTTCTATTAGAAAATATTTTAGACATCTGATTTTTATTTCCTGCATTTTCACGACTTTTGTATTTATCCTTAACTTCACAATCCTGCAACTACTTTCAGTCACACGTAAGAATGCCCAAGCCTATCAACAAAATGATTTGCATTTCTGTAAGAAAACCTTGATGCCCTTTGATAACGCAACAGGAGTCGTGTTGCTAAGTAACACAGAACAGTGCAGCATTATGAGACGGGAGCAGGATGAGTCTCTGCTTGACGGACTGGACGACAGCGACACAATCCTGCAGCTGAGCATCAGAGACCTGCTAACCAAGCACTCATGTCAACCAAACACTGGTCACAAGGGGAAAATGATAGAAGGAACCAAACCTCATTGCATCCCGGATTATCCACAAGCTGGTGTGTGCTGGCATGAAGCGGCTGACCAGCATTGACTGGGTTCAGGACTACTTTGTCCCCAATCACCACCTGCAATCGTGCACAAGAAAGACAAATTAAAAGTGTGTTATAAAAAACAAAAACAAAGCATGTTTGTGCATCATAACCTTAGCACAAGCAGAGCTGCATAACGTAGACAGTAGAATAAAATTATTCAAAGTTAACGCGACCAGATTCGTCCCCCTGCATACATGAACTTATTGCAGCCTAATTTTCCTCCTAATGTGGTTCAAGTTGCCTTTCAGCAACAGCCTTCTAACTACTTCTGCAAAGGAGGAAGGGCAGATATGATTTTCACTCTTGACTAATTCTGCTAATTATTATTTTTCATTTCTTTAAGGGGTTTTCTTCTGCCAGAAAAAAGCGAAGCATGACAATTTTATTTTCCCCACTGCCTTAAAAGATACCGCCAGTAGTCGTCCAACAGTCCAACACCCCAGAGATAATTGCCGTCACACATCACAAAAGAAAAGAATGAAATATTCCCATCTGTGATGTTCAAATGTACAACTACTTGCAGTGCTTTATTTGTAAAATGACTTAATTCATCATTGATGGATTATTCAAATATTAATTCATTAAAACAATTAGGTGTATTTTTATTTATTTTTCTCCAGTTTGAGTGTGGCCCATTCAGGGTGTCTAGTGAGTAAATCTGAGATTTTCAGAAAGGTTGTGGCGTCATTGTCACCACTTTTGGAGCACCCATCACACATGCAGGAAAAGCATCATCCTGGTACCCAGGAGGTTATAGGAGGAGGTTAGGATGCATCCACCCATCCAAATTTGTACTTGTGTATGACAACAAAGCGAAACAGCAGCAGGTGTTTCCAAACCGTGATTGATGGGTTTCTAATCACAGTATGAGTTGTAATTTTTTTGTGAGTGCACATTTGTGGGAGAACTTTCTCAAATCATCCATCTTCCTGGCTCATTATTTGATAAATCACAACTTTATTTATCCAGTGGAAGAACAAAAAAATATCAAATGAAGGACGTATGTCATCCCAGATACATTTTAAAGCTACTTGCCGGCCCCACCACCCTTCATACTAGATGACTCACACTGTCCCCGATGGAGCGGAGCTTGTAGAAGGGCTGTATGTAGAACCAGGAGCCCTCATTTCCAGCGGTGTCCAGCATCACCCTCATGGCGTTCTTCTCCAACAGTGCCGGCAGACGTTTGTTCACCGTCAGATATTTGTTGCTCTTCAGATGAAGGAGCTGAGCAGAAATGTAATACGATAAAATTAAGTTTATTAAACCCACCTGACAAGCTGAAATATCATTTGGGGAAAAATGTGCTTCTGAATTTGAGGAGGCCACAGAAAGGCAACCTGAAGCTGAGGAACCACTGCAAGTGCTGTACAAAACAGGACATTTAATGTGATTCAATGTGTAAGAAATGCAATAAAACCATTTAAGAGTTAACTATGTTCCTGTTGATGCTTCATCCAGCACTCAGAGATATTCAGTAGTTTTAGCACTTAATTAAACACTTTCTCTTATTTTTAATTTTAGGTGGGCCACTAAAGTATGTTTTTGCTGCGGGTATGTGAGCAGTGTGGACCGGACAGCCACCCAGTTCCTGTTACCGCGGACAAGTCGCAGTGACAACTGGAGGTCCAAGTATCTGATCAGGGGGAACTTAAGAAACCCACTCTTAAGTTTGTGTTGTGTTCATTTTTGACTCGCCTCTGCCGTTTAAGAAATAACATTTAGGAAATAACATTGAAGAATACATCTGAGGAGTTATCACTCGATTTAATCAAGAGCATATCTTGTCAAATTCACAGAGAGCTTCTTGTTTTCACGCCGTTACTCTACTACTCTCCTTCGGAGGTCTGCATTAACACTCAGAAACGCTGTGCCTGCATGCAAACATGCTCTGCTTCACCTCAAAACTGGGTTTTTGCACTCAGACTAACTGTTGCATACACAAGCTGCCTGCATCTCCAGTTTGAGCTTCCCTCTTTTGGATTTCAGCTTTTTGCTCTTTCATTGAAACAGCCTTATCCCAGCCAATAAAGTGCCGAATATGACTTCGGCATCACTGTTTCCACCCCCTTCATTAGGGAAGCTTGTTTTACCTGCTAGTATCCCCTCCTGATTATTAGCTGTTAAACGGGTTCAACGGATCCCTTACAAGCAGAATAAACTAAAGAACAAAAAAATAAAATAATGAGGGATCCGCTGAACTCATTTCTCTAGAGTCGTCCAGAGGGCAGATGTGAAGTAAAAAGAGCGTTGTGGGCACTTGGTTAGCTGATTTTGTTTTTCTTTTCATGGTTGTTTAACAATAATGCAAGATTGAAAAACCGAAGCAGAAGCAGAAGTTTCATGTGGATGCAGAAGAAAAGTCAGTGATGGGCGATCAGACTGGACAGCACAAAATGTGTGTGTGCAGCACTGAATCCGGGTACAGAAACACTTTTCTGAAGTAAAGCAGAACATATTTGTAGGCTGGCAGACTTTTTAAGTGTGATCAGTTCGAGAGAGAGTGGTACAATGTCCGATTTTGTAAACACGGAAGCCGGCTCTCAACTATGGCCTTGGAAATAAATATACTGATAATATACTCCCATAAATGCTCTCTAGCACAATTTAAGCATGTGACATGTTGGAATATTTGTGGAATTAAATCTTCCTCAATGATGGATTTCGTTGGATTCGATGCATTGAGTTTCATTTGCTAATTACCAGCCAGCTGTTTCTGACGAACAAACCTGGATGACGTTCCCGTACTGAATTACTGTTCCAAGCAGTTTTTTGTTTTCTGAGTCGTTTTGCTTCTTCTCCAAGTCAGCTGCATGCTGCCATGCAAAAAAAAGACACGGGAGAACATATCGTCACAATTAAGAACTGCATCATAGCTCAGTACAACCACTCCTGTGTTAAAAACACTACAAGAAACCTCCGGACGAGTTGGAAACCCAACATTACAATACAGGAGTCACAGAGTTCTTAGCCAAAAATGTACATCTCATAAGAAGGGCCTTAACTGAAGCTCAGATAACCATGGAAACGCAGAGAAAATTGCAATCTTCCAGTTTATGACTGTGTGGTCAGACGGATTGCTTTAAATGGTATTGTATAACAGCAGACAGAGAGAAAGGAAAGCATAAAAGGCAGAAAGGTATGACAGTAGTAGTGAAAGGCTCCTGAAAAATCTCTATAAAAGGACTTTAGAGGATTCTCCCTCCAAATATCCCAGATAAAAGCTTTTCTTAGGCTACAACGTGCAATAAACATTCAACTTGTCTCTACATTCACTTTGAATTCAAACCCTACACAAGATGAAAAAATAAACATAAAGTTTCATGGAAGAGCTCATCCTATGTCACGCTGTCCTGTCTCTAATCGTGGGAGGCAGGACTGCTCCGTCCCTTCATTTACATGCAGCTTGTTGAGGAGCACCGCATCCGTGTTCCCTCCGGGTTTCGCTGCTTTCCAGAACTGCTTCTGCGCCGAGTAGCGGTTCATGGGACACAGTTTGAACAGACAGTCTGCACAGAAAGAGAGAAAAAAATAAACATTAGCTTCAATTAAATAAAAGCATGAAAACTAGATTGAAAAATATGTTAATGAAAGCAGTGATGGAGACAAGCCACACCTCCAGACATCACACATCTCAAATGTTAAAACGTAAAACATCAACACCCATTTGATAAAGATCTCCTCTTTGGCAAGTAATTTATTCATATAAAAAGTATAAACTAAGTGTTTTAATTCACTTCTCTGTAGATTGAACCAGGAACGGTGTGTGCTTGCATTTTAAAACACACATTAATATTTCTCCTGAATGCAGATCAAAGGCCTTTGTCTGCTTCAGAGAGCAGTGATGAGAGACAAGACAGCATGTGTTTATGCCTGTTACATAAGCATGGTAACGTGTGGTTAAATCCTGTGGTCAGACCATGATAAGTACTGAAACATAAAACTCCATGTGTCTGCGTGTTATGAGGTGGTGTAGTAGTAAAAAGCCATAGTCAGCTGGAGTTTGCAACCGCGGCAACGACGAGATGCTGTTGTCATCAATAGTGCCTGATTATGCTGGTCATTTTCATAAACTCGCCAGGAGGGAAACCAGGACATGTATTTGCATGTGAATAGCGTTTTTAACAGAGTTCCTCTTCTGTCCCAGGAGAGTTCCTCTTCTCCAACTGCAGCACAGGGAGACTTGCACGCTGGATGAAAGCTGAGTTTTATTGAGCAGCTATAGATTAACTCCTTTTCCTGCAGATTTTAAACCTCGACTTACGACAAACCCCTCCTTCTGAGTCCTGGCTTTCCTCTAAATTCACCTCTCATCACACCGCAATTCTCTTTTCTGAGGGTGAAAAGTGGAGAAAAAGAACAATCTGTCCATCCTTCCCCTGTTCCATTGCTCCACAGCAACATGACCAAATAAGGCCAGACATGTGAAGAGGAGTTGGATGACAGAAAGAGAGAGGAGAGGGTGGGACTCCCTATATTCCCCCTTCGATATTCTGTCATCCCTCCTTCTTCTCTCTGAATTCCTCCAACCATTTCACACACCACTCGCTCCTCTTGGCGAAGTGTTCCTGAGCTCCTAAATCCTCTTCACACTACCTTTACTTGCCTCCTCATCAGACGCAGTCTGTTTTTGTTTGACCAAAACTACAGCAAGAAAAAACAAAGAAGGGGAAGTGAAACAAAAATGAGGAAGACGATGCGGAAAAAAAAAGAGAGAGAGTGAGAATTCAGGGAGTTAAGAGAAAACAGTGGCATCAATGGGGTCAACGTGCATTTATAAGTTACAGATACATCAGACACGTTCACACTAACAGATGAGACAGTGTTTGGTCCAGGTTGTATCTGAGTGAACGCTGAGGCCGCCAGGCTACATGGTTTTATCATACGCTGAACACACAATCACAGCATGTGAGGGATGATAAAGCCGCACTAAACATCAGTTGCGAGTGAAAACCTGTTCAAAACCATGCTGACACTTTCTTCTCGGGTCAGGGAACAAGCGGTGGGACTAGTCCAAAGGCCACAAAATGATTCATTAACATTCCTGCAGCCAGAAATTATCCTTCACTACCGGAACCTCTGAAGCGTAAACATTGCTTTATTTAGTACTTAGATATCTCTTTAGACAAAACACAAAGCGAGCTTTGGTACCGGCTGACCCACATGTGCTTACAAAAGGTACGTATGGTAAACCCACTCAAATATTCCTGCAGTTGTTTGCAAGTATAAATGTGGGAATTTAATTGCTTGTTTCACTTATTTTCTTTGCAACTTTTAGGTAATTTGTCATTGTAAGATGTTTACAACATCTTGTAGTCTCAAATCAGTTATTATATGACTATTTTGCACTATCAAACTTAGAAAAACTATATTGTCATTTGTCAAATTCACCTCCGTCTCCTTTTTTGGCAAATAAATTGCACTTAAAAAAAAGAAAACACCCACACAGTTGTAATTATTAGGTCAATGACCCTGTGCTGGGCTTGCATGCTGCTGAAGTGACACGAGGAGAGCGACGCATGACGAAGCAGGGTATTTACATCCCAACATGACCAGCATAAGCAATATCCAGAGTCCTAATGGGAACATATCGTATACCGGTATGTTAAAAGAAGTCTTCTTGTACTTCAACAAAAATGACCCACTTTCTTTAAACTCAGACCCCTTCTCTTCTCACAGACTGTTGAGCAAAAAGCTGACTCAAGACTGAGGAAGTTGGCTTTAAAATTTCCGCACTACTATATATATATGTATGTGTATGCGTATGGGTGCATATATATATATATATATATATATATATATATATATATATATATATATATATATATATATATATATATATATATATATATATATATATGTATGTATGTATATTAAATATAGTAACAATGCACATATATATGCCTTAGGTTCTTACCAGCATGGTATTAACCATTAATATGTGTGCAGACGAGGTTTAAAAAAAAATTTAAAAAATTCCACACTACCGCTAAAGTAAGAAACATAGTGCTAATTACATGCAAATACAGCATCCGAAACTTAACAAATGACACAAGATCACCACTTTTAGGTGACCGCTCCCTCACTTTCAACATTGGACTGGTTACAAACATAAGTTCTGCTCCAAAGGTCTCGACAAACACTGTACAGGGTTCAAGAAGATCAGGAGGAAGCTGTGTGAAGCCACTGTAAAACCAGCACAGAGGGTTTATGTTTGGGAAAGTTGCACTGAAGAGCTAAATGTCCACAACAAATGATGTGAGAATAGCAGCAGGATGAATGTATGCAGGGTAGATTTATTCAATGAGAAGACAGAACTGAATAAAATCCCTGACGGTGAACAGTTTAATAGTTTTCGTGCAGGAAAGCATTGGCGCAGCGTTAGGGAAGACTTCAACAGTAACTAAATGTCACAAGGGGGAACTTCTTGTGACAACCCAGTTATATAAATTCCTCCACCATTAATTAAATTTTACAATCTAATTGAGATTGTACAATTAAATAAAAACATTAGAATATTCAATTTCCCAATGCCCATTGATAAATGTCTTTTGGTTCTGTTACAACTCAACCTCGTGCTGATTGCGGCTGTCCTGAAGCCCACTGAACCCATCATAGATGAACCCAGTGATGTTACAGTCGATGGGCTCACAGCTCTGTGATTCACTTCTGTGAAGTAGTTAGTCCAACGTCATATAGACGGGCTGAAGGACACCTGGTCTGAAGAAACTGTTCTTCACCTCAATGTTCTATGATTTTGGTTTACAACAGAAAAGAGGTAGCGAGGAACCAAATCTTTAAACTGAACTGGGCTGTACGGCTTCAAAATATTTCCAGGGACACGGCAGGTACATCTGAGATAATTAAGCAAGGAGCTGAGATGGGCAGGAGTATACTGTATATTTGACGTCAGACCAGCGTGGCAGTATATAATTAGTAATGACTACAACAGACTGTAATGGCCTTCACATGCTACTCGTTTAAGATGAATGTTGAACAGAGATGACAAATCGGGTCGATTTTTTCAGCAAAGACAAATGTTTGATGACCTTATCTTCCTCCAGTTCTATTTCTCAGTGGTTTTTAGGGGTAAGATTAGTGTGCAGCATTGAAATGTCTCAAAAAGTAACAGAGTTTTGGACAAATCAATATTTTCACCTTATTAAGAAGGTAGAAAAACCACAACAACTCCAGAGTATTTATACTGTACAGCCATGATCCCGAACAAAGTACAACACACTATAATATTACATTTAAAAAGATGCAGACATGTTAAAAGAAAAAAGTGCATCACCTTTCACTTCTAGGGTCTTATGCATTGTGATATAATATTAAAAAATAAAAAATAAACTAGCCCTGGTCCTAACCACATCTTAAAAATTAACTAAAATACAGAAGGAGCTGAATAACAACACACAACATTACACCAAATTAAAAGTAAAAAAAGAAGCAAAAAAAAGCAAAACCACTGTCTCAAAACGTATCTTGTGCTTCAGTAGCTTGTAGAATCATGTTTTGAAGCAAAAACATGAAGGGATAATTTTTAGTGTGGCGTCATTTGTCTTTCGTATTAGCGCGGGGGATTTCTTGCCCTTTTTGGAGCACTATTTCAGTTCATTGAAGTCTGCCGGCATTCATTTATGCACAGCTCTCCTACGGTACTGCAGTGTTTCAGGCGTGTTTTACAGGATCCTTGAAAAATCTTGGGTTTTTTTTGTTTTTTTTTCTCTCCTCCTTTTGGTAGACATTCAGCTTTGATATGCTGCTGTTCTTTGAATCATTGTACCTGCTGCATGACCCGATTTCAGCCTAGTTTTATCAAGCTCTTGCTGCAGAGAGGAGTTCATGGGACAGTGTAAACAGTGTACAGGCCAAGTGGCTGCAAAACGAGCCCAAATCATCACACCTCCACCATCACACTCTGCTAAGCATACCGATAGCAAATGACACAGGATCTTTTTTTTGTGTTTAATTTCATCAAATGTGGCTCTGTGTAATATGGCCACAAATAATTTTAATTTGTTCATCAAAAGGATATTGTCTCAAGGTTTGTTCAGATGCAGATTAACTAACTTAATTCATTCTGCCATATACTATTAGGACAGAAAAAAATCTTTCTTATGATAACACCTTCAAGCAAGCCATAGTTGTTATGTCTTTTTCTAAAACTTTTAACATGCCAACTGAGGCGTACCTTCTGGATTTTCTTTTCATTTCTCATTAGCATTACATGGTTTCAACTTGGGTTTGACCTTCTGGGACGTCCAGCTGGAGCGTGAATAATCTCTCATGCTGCGGAATAATGGACTCCAAACTGGTTGGAAATGGTTTTATAACAATTCACAACTTGACGGAAAACAGTAACCGATTCTTCAAGATCATAGTTAAGGTAGTTGCTAACTTTATGAAAAAATGTATGGGCAAATAGTTTAACAATATAAGAATGACGTTTTTCAATGGGAAAGGGATTTCATCCTCAGATTTACAAATGATTGAAATAACCAGAGAATAGGAAGAAATCCATGCACATAGGGAACAACATTTATCGTTTGGTTAAAACTTAAGATCCAAAAAGACCTCCCACAGATCTGTGAACGGCCTTCCCTCTGCCTGCGGCAGCATATGCAAGCTTTTACTTTTGACTAATGCAACACTCACATCACATTACCATTTTCAAGGAGTACATTTTCAAGGCATTCAAGACATAAATTATGCTTTTTTTCCCCTAAAATACTGATAATGTGGGCAGACTCAGTAATTACGATAAAAGAAGAAAAGTACCTGCTTTTACAAAGAGCTGAAATAAGTTTTAGGTCTGAATGAGTATTGGGGTGAAGCAGAAAAGCGTCCTGCAGTGTTATCGAGCAAATTTCAAATTCTTTTTTGTAAATCGTGATCAACATTGAGTCCTATGGGTTAAAGAGAAAAAAACTTCTAATTTCTAATCGGCATACAGTTTAAAGCCATACATCCATGAGGACAGAGAATGTCTCTGTGCACACGACAAGTAAAAATGGTTAAGATGTTTGACTTTAAAAGAACAACAAAACTAAAGCAACAGAGGACCTCAGTTATACCCAAATGCTCAGAACGATGATGGTAAACACTCTGTCACAAGCTTGTGGTCTTTAATTCTTCAAAGTTTTAACATTTAATTTAGTTTTGTACTAATTTCAATGTTTTAAATTCCTTTTGAATGATTGCAATCATTGGGGAAACTTGTCAGAGACCAAAGCCAAATTTCAAACTAAAAGCATCCAATTTTTGTTGGTTCTTTATGACCAAAAATGTCAAACACCGGAAAATCATCAAAGACCCACAACCACAAATGTCACAATCTAATCACATCCCAGTGTAACGAGAAGCTGGGGGGAGGGGGGGGGGGGGGGTCTTTGCCTTTCAGACTATAATAAATGCTATTAAACAGACGTCCACAAACACATCACCATTCAAAGTCTTTTACAATCATGAGGATGGTGATTGATGAGTCAGTAAAGAGGATGACATTTGAAAAAAATCCAGCATTCAATCTGCACTGCAACATATGACCAAAAAGAGTTGCCACCATAGCAACCTCTAATTAAGACGTGTTGTGGCATTCAAATAACCGAGAGAGGAAGTATGAATCATAGTGAATAAAAAATGTAAATACAAAAGCAACTGTTACAGAGCTGCTACCTTCAGCAGTGAACTCCTCTGAACTCTGCACTCAGCATGTGTAGGTGTCTCATGGTATTTCAAAACCATGTCCGGGCATAAACACAAAGCATGGCTCGTGTCTCTGTAAATAGATACAGGCTATATGAGTGTGCTCGTGTGGAGGATGCAGTGTTTACATTACGAGGAAACGTCAAGCATATTTCAGCAATGACAATAAGGCCCAGTGGTAATGGTTCATCTGGCCTGTTGCCCTTATAGCATCCACTTAATTACCTCTGCGCGTGTGTGTGTCTCAAATACACAAGCACCCACCAAACCGGAGAAAGACAAGAAAGTGCTTGCAGATAACAAAGAACTCCTATTAAGGAATAATACCTTGTATTAGGCATGTGTTTGAATCAGCAGCATTGACTTATTTATATGAGGGCATCTGGGCTTTTGGGCATCTGGGCAATGGGCTTCTTTTTTGTTTTTATTGTAAAATTGTAGTGTTTTTACTGTATCGATGTGACTAAAAGTCCACATTTAAAGCTCCTGCCGTGATATGTATACATATACACACACACGCACTTATATAGCCTAGACACCATTGACCATTTCTTATAGGCCGCGAAGAAAGCGATAGCCAATTTAGTTTATGGGAACACTTCTCTATGTGAAGTCTCCTTTGCTGAGGTGCTCTCAAGCTGTAAAATGTGGGTTCCCTTCCAGGTAGGGTAAACCAATGAGCCCCCCCCCCCACCACTCATCCATCACCTGGACACGTCCCCCGTCCCCCCCTTTACAGACATAAGGAAGCCTGGTCTGCTGCTCCACTCTCATGCAGTTACATTTCTTTTGCATTAAGTGAAACACTGCTACACATAGTTTCAATATTCTCTTTCTGATTTCAAATGTGACATTAAGAGATTTTGTTGAGGAGCAGGAGACTGTTCTGAGATATGTGATGATTTTTTTGTAAGTTAGTCAAAAGAAAACGAGGGCGGAATGAAGATTTAACGATACAAAGGCCTTCCTGTACGAGTGAGCCAAATACAGCTCCCTCAACTTAATCATGATTGATGCTGAAAATAGACATACTAACAATTCACTTCCCCTGCTCGGATGGAGGTATGGGTTTAACTTTTTGTTTGCTGGTATGTCTGGAAAACTATGCAAAAACTACCAGCTGCTGAATATCATGACAATTGATGGAGAGCTGGAACGTGAGTGAGAGGAAGAAACCAATAAGTTCTGGTGGGAATCCAGATCTCATTTGCTTAAATCTATGACACAGGACTTTGCATATCTCAGTAAAATCTGAAAATGGTTTGGACTGCACTTGCCTTGAACTCTCTCCAGACACCATGTACAGTAAGTATGGACTTCCTGTTCATGTCTTGATAAATCATCATGGTCCTTATTTTACAGATGCATGCAGAAAAGCTACCTATGCACTAAATAAAAGATGATGCCCAGCCTAGCAGACCTCGGATTTATACATTACACTTGACAGTTGCAAACAGAGATGGATAGAGAGGGAGCCTCGCATTTTGTTGAGGTATCAGTCTGCAGTCTGTTTATCGTGCTTACAGCAATTATGTCTGTGGGGCAGATAACGACCGCTGGGACACCAGAGGCCCACAGAAGAGCTGGCCTGTGTAGGTCACTCCAGAGATCAAAGCCACCCTTTTTAAATGTTGTCCAGACTTCTCTAACCCTTGAGACAGGAGATATAAATCCAAATACAAAGTATGATCATGTGCACATAAAATGCATGCTATCTAACACAAGTAAATGTCAAACTGAGTTTGAAAGGGCACAAATTGATTTTTCGAGATCAGTTTATTTGAGAAAAACTGCAAAGAAATTATGCAAAAAGGAAAAATAATTATTTTGAAACAACTCATACATGTGACGCATATTCTCACGGTGTCTGCGGGGGGGGGGGGTTTCCCACAAGGTAAAGTAAACGGTTTGTTAGTCTTCTCGCTCTGTGTGTGGCCCTGTGAACAGCTGGTAAACTGTCCACTTCTTGCTTAAGAGGCTCTGTCCCCTCTAAAAGTCTGTTTTGATGAGCAAAACTAAAACGTCCTTATTTTAGAATCAGGAACAATGAAACAGCAAAGATACAGAATAATACTATTGAAGCAGCAAAAAGTTAAAAAAAAAAAGAAAAAGAAAAAATACTTCTCTAGAAAATAGCTACAGTATATATTTCTGACTATTTGATAACAATGAGGATTGTCAGACTATGATGGCGGATTATCTTTAGGGATATAATAATAATAATAATAATGACTTGGATTTATATAGCGCCCTTCAAGGCACCCAGAGCGCTTTACAGAAATCATTATTCATTCATACACATTCTCTCTGGTGGTGGTAAGCTACATTTTGTAGCCACAGCTGCCCTGGGGCAGACTGACAGAAGCGTGGCTGCCATTCCGCGCCAAACGGCCCCTCCGACCACCACCAACATTCATACACATTCACACGGGGCAAGGTGGGTAAGGTGTCTTGCCCAAGGACACTACTATATATACGGATGGTATACCACTCTCTTATCAGCATATACAACAGAAGATGTAGTTTAGCAAGATGTTAAAAGAACATGACAAGAAGTTTTGACATGGCCTCCAAACTTGACAAATATCAACCTGATGGCTTCTGTGGGGAGCATCAGTCTAGAAAGAGCTCTGCTCACAACCCAAAGGCTCCAAACGATCTACTGCCAACGTCCTGGTACCAGACAACCTGGAGTACCCTCAAACGTTCTTGTTCACGCCCTGACAGGTCAGCATAAGGAAGAACCAACTCAAATATGACCCATGGTTACAATATAAAAGGTACTTTATCTACATGTCAAGTTGTTTTTGGCCTTTGTTTATTAAAAAGGAAACATAACCTCCTTAAGTTCCACATAGTTTCATATACACAATGTTCATAACAAGGTTGGGTTATCACATCCTCATTTTACAGAAATTTAATTTTATCTATTTATTGTTTATTTGATGTAGACATCGCAATTACATCGGAAAAACCAGATGCATCGTTTGAGCATTTTAACACACGTCCTAATTCGACAAAAGTCATATATTGATCAATCCATGATCAAATATGCAGAGAAATGACCAGATCCCAACTTTCTTATAGTCAAATGGTTAGATAGTTCCAAAGTAATTGCACAGTCTGATATAAAGGCCATTGAAGGGATGTGTGTCTTAGAAATGTCAGAGGTATAAAATTGTTTTATGTGTAGTTAGAAGAGGATTAAAGTTGTACATTTATGCGACACACAATGTCTGCAGAGACAGTCTGTCTCTTCTCCTTCACACTCTTCTCCTGCTCTTGACAAAAGGCTGCCACTAACAAATATTTCTTTTTTGATTTATGATGCAGTAAATCGCCTTGTCATCTCTGTTTAGAAGCTCGACTCTGCCAAACAAACTAGGACGGAGGCTTCTCACTGCCGCATACTTTCTCAGGCACTTATCCAAGGCTACTGCATTGAACCCGTTCTGGGAAGGAGACTGTTAGTGCTTCTGATGCTCTAAATGGAAGAAGGGACTCAATATTAAGAGGAAGTAGTTGAAGTACGAGGAAAACAAAACACCATAAGAATTTGACAACAGCGATTATATAATTACTTTCTTTGCAAGAGAGATGATACAAAAACCCTGCAGCACACATTCAAAATAACTTTGCAGTTTTGTCATACATAATCAAGTGAAGAAGTAAGTAAACTCTCTTTCAATTATAGTTTTATGCATCATGAAAACGTTTTAAATAAATAAATAAATAAATAAATAAATAAGGGGCACAGCTGGTAGTGCAGCCGCCTCACAGCTAGAAGGTCCTGGGTTCAATTCCCGCCGGGGACGCTGTGGGCGCTGAGTGCGTGTTAAGTTCCCCCATGACTTCAGTGCCCACACCCTGGGTGGGGTTGGTGAAAGGGCCTTTCTGTGTGGAGTTTGCATGTTCTCCCCTTGGTTCCCTTGGGTAGCAATGAGAGCTACCCTTACAAAAACATGCAGCAGTCCTGGGGCCTCATCTATAAAGCTTGCTTGCGCAGAAAAAGCGCCTGAAAGTTGCGGAAGCCACCTTCTACGCAAATCCTCGGATCTAAAAAGAAAAAACTAACCGAAAAATCTGCTTATCTTTACGGCAACTCGGACCCTCCCGTAAGAATTTACTTAAGACACGGGGAACTGGCGACGCAGGGATTGAGGTGGTGAAATGAAGCCAGATTCATGTCATACTCTTAATAATGTCATCACACTTCACAACATATATCAGACTTAAAATAATAAAATAATAAAATAAAATAGCGCTGATCGTGTTCCTCTGTGTGAAGCTCAGTCAGTCAGGACTCTGGTGCTGCTGGAGCTGCAGCCTCTTCTTCACCCGCTTTAGGACAGAACAAATGAGGGGCTGCTTTTAGGGAGCCCCACGGAGCCCCTAAAGGGACTCAGATTTTTTTTCATATGAGTTTTACGCGCGCGTGAAACCTTTCCGTGCAGGTGTGTGGTGCCTAAATTAGGGTCCCGCGTTAAAACGACGCAGAGCCTACGGCGTAGGGTACGCGGCGACGCGCACCTACGCCGTAGGCTCTGCGTTGGTGTAACGCGGAACCATAAATCAGCCCTGAGCAGCTCTGAGGGGAGACCGGAGAGGAGGAGGGGGAGCGGGGGGTGAAGGGGAGCTGCCGGGCCGTTCTCGCCATAGACATATGGTTCTCACATCGTCTTCGCACAGACGTTTATTAATGGCTGATCCTACCGTTAGTTTTTAAACTGTAAAAAGTGGGGGGGACAAAAACAAGACACTGTTGCGCCGGGGCACTCACGGCGTTCCGCGCAGCAACGGCGTGCTGCCACTCACTTGCTGTATTTTATACTATTTATTTTTGTACTTTTACTGTGACCACAAAATAATGTAGTTTTCCTGTCCTCCACCTCATCCTCAACATCTCGATCTCAGATCTCAGTGAAATTCAGTGGCACGGTGGCTGACACCCTCTCAGTCATCCTGAAGCCAAACAGGCTGCAGGAAGCCGCTGCGCATGCTCAGCAGGCTCATTCATATGCAAAAACATACCATTTTTGGTATGAAGTGGGCGTGTAGAGGGCGGGATATGAGGCGGATTCAGCTGCGCAGCCTTCCAGCTGGATTGTGATTTATAAACCGAAAATTGCGTGCAAATCTGCGTGCACATGGTTTTATTGATCCGGATTTTTTTTTGCGCCCGGCATTTTCGGCTTTTGAGTGTACGTGCATTTTTAGTATGAATTCTACGCAGTCCATTTTAAATGAGGCCCCAGGACTGTACCTTAGGTAGAGCACTGGGTGATAACATGGGGAGAGGAAATCGGGATAAAAATATTCAATAAAAATATAAATAAAATAAAATTTAAAAATAAAAAGGTCTTAAATCTGGGTAAAGTAAACCTCAGATAAGCACTTTGTTTGCCAGTAAATAATGATATGGTGTATAATCACAGGTTCGTCTGAGGTATTCATCCAACTTGCAACCTGAAAATAACCACATATATATTTATTGTTTGTTTTAATCTTTTACCATCTAAAAGATTAAACTTTATTTTTCAGGTCTGTAAGCTAATTTTGCTGTGTGAAACTAATTTTGTCTGACCTGCAGCTTGGACAGGCCCCTGTCCCTCTGCAGGTCTGAAGGGGATGAAGCAGGTGTTTTACATCTTAAAAGGAGGATGTTTTTTGTTTTTTTTTCCCACATTACCATACACTCCTGATCCATCAAGCAGAACTTGGCCATCTAGAAAATATTCAACCTATGTTGCATTTTTTTAGTCTAGTACTTACTCCACAGCAGGAAGTCCAATTATTGTTGTCTGATATTTATGAAGAAATACCAACGACAAACGGCTTCAATGTTCTCATACACTCGTAGTGCAACATTGAGCTAAACATGTCCCAGGAGATTTAAACTTTTAGCCTGAGAATTGTGGGTCATGAGTTTGACTTCCTGTATAGCAGCTATTTATAGCAGTTTCACCAGAACTAAGGGCTGAAGGCTTTTACTATGATAGCAGCTTTATTGTTGTGTATTGTTTCAATAAAAAAGGGAAAAAAGGATAGATTCTCTTGTTGTCCCTCTCCTCTAATGTACAGTAGAGGACATAAGTAAAGTAAACTCTCTTTCAATTATAGTTATGCTCACGTCGCTAACAAGCACTTGGATGAAGGCATTAATGCAGGCATGTGCATGCACAAACACACACACACAGGCTCCATCAATAAAGACAAAAGTAGGCCTGTTTCAAGTCCAATGAGCTCAGATATTGTGGCCATCACCAAAGAAACACGATACAACACATTCAGCAGCGTCTCTCACACAGTCAGCAGTGTAAACAGAGCAGTTAGTGTTATGATTCTTGCACGAGTGAGAAAGAAGAGTTTCGACACTGTGCCTCTTACCTCTGAATTTCTTTGGAGGGTTGTTAAGATCCCCAGCGTCAGGCTGGACCACGCAGCGGTCATCCACCAGGCTGTAGAAGTGAACATATCAAGACATCGTTAAAGCACATGATGACATAACTGCAGCAGCCATGCAGGGTTTTGTCTTTGAGATATACTGTAAAGCATGCATAGTTTTTTTCCCCATTAAATTTATAATGTGACAATTGTGGATGAATGGAGAACTATTTTAGCCCGGGAGATGTCTGGCACTCAAAACCAGTTGTGGTTGTGTGCAATGCATTTTTTGAAATTGTAGTATCGACCGTGTTATTTTTGCGTTGAAGTTCACCAGTGTGATTGCATTCCTCCAGAAGCAGACTGACCAAATTCCCTAAAAGAAATTATGTCAGCAATCAAGTGACAAAAGAACCAAACAACTTACCGGTAATTGTGTCTGGACTACTTTATGAGATTTGAGGGTTGACATATTATTTCATTAGGTGACTGCTTTGTGCAGCAATAGATAAAATATGTCCATAAATGTTCATGTTGCCAGTTTTTTGTTGGTTTTTAATTTCTGGTTACTGACTGCAGTGATAGGAATAACTTATGATATTCTAAATAATAAAATACCAGCAGCCATGTACATTAAAAGCTTAAAAAATAAATAAAACAGATTTTAGCTATATAATAACGGATGCAGCTTAACAAATGGAAATATACAGGCATAATTTTAACAATCCATGCTACTTTGCATTTAAGATGGTTGGGGGGGTTAAAAGCCTAAAAACCTAAAGATCATGCTGGAAGCATTGAGCACTAAATGCATTTAAATGGTAAATAGTACAAAAATGTAAAGGACATACAGGTCTGGAATAATAGGATGTGTGAGGTCTTAGGAGACGAGGTGTTCTTAGAAAAGATGAGTCTAACAGATTCTTGAAAGCAGAGAGATCTTCCAGCTCTGATAGCATTTGGAGATCATTGCATTATCGTGGAAACACAAATTAAGACTGTGTATTGAGACAGCCATCACATGATGTTCCTAAGGAGGTTGAAAAAGGACAATATCACAGAGTATAGATAGCTTGGTGGATTTGTCAGGCAAGCCTACATTTCTACTGAAACTGCAGGGTCATCTGGTAAGTATGATGGGTATCATTGACTATCATGTGCATATCAGTGATTCAAGAAGCTATGCAAGCAGATGACTGGACCAAAAGAGGTAGATAAAGAGGTAGAGATGAGTCTTGGGGTATCCTTGTTGTGATGTAAAGGGAGTGATGTTTGTACTTCAGAATAGCCATTAAGGTAAAACTCAATGTTCAACTGTACCATGTCCGAAATGTTGATCAAAGACAGCAGAAAATGGTTTTATGTTGTAGTTTACCTACTCAAAGGCTGCAGAGACATTGATCAAGGAAAGAATAAAGGATTCTGATGCATGTCTACCCCCTTTAGACCAGTGGTCCTCAACCTTTTTTCAGTGATGTACCCCCTATGAAATATTTTTTCAGCCAAATACCCCCTAACCAGCGCAAAGCACTTTTGGTTGTAAAAAAAAAGACCTAAAACAGAGCACTGTGCCATCAGTAACTGATTTATTAAACATAAAAATATTGCTGCTATGCTTCAACCACGACTCCATCGTTGGTCCAAGTGATTGACAGGTGAAGCCAGGTGGCATTTGACAGGTTAGGTGGAACCATCCTGGTGTGGGGGATACTCTGCGGTTTTAGGATAATAAGTTGAATAGCCTACTCCTGAAGATAGAATTAATTTTATGAATTTAGACTTATATTTTCCTCAATTATGAAATATTTATTTTTAAATGATTTTTGCATGGATGCTACTTTTTAAATATATGTATATTTTAAAATCTCACTTACCCCCTGGAGTGCCTTCAAGTGCCCCCAGGGGTACGCGTACCCCCATTTGAGAACCACTGCTTTAGACCTTCCATTACAAACAAAAAAAACATCTCATTGGATTGGCCACTCTGAAAAGTTAGACCAATTTGGCCAGTGTTCTGAGAAGGTTTTTCAGCAGCAGAGTAAGTAAGACAAACCTTCTGAACTTGGAAATAGCCTGAAGGAGCTTAGTGAGAAGTGAATCCAGCAGATATGTAGTAAAAGTCAGTCTCAGTCAGGGTGAAAATTAAGATATGGACCCATTCACAGAGAGTGGATAGTATATAGCAGGACTGGTTCATGTTTGCTTTTATATTATACTTTTGTTGCCTAATTTCACTGTGAGGAGCTTGCTTTTTCCATCTCTCGCCACAAAATAAGGAATTATGCTGGATTAGATGACCACTGGGCAGAGAGGAATTTTTGGTGACGAATATAGCTTTTACTGGTCTGTAATAACACAAGTCTGGACACAGACCAAATCCCACATCCATTTCATTCCTTTTCCAGCAGAATGTCGACGGTTGTCCAAACAAATCTATCTACTGTTACAGGCATTACAACTCAAGGGGTAACGGTTTAAATTTGGAAATGAAGTGAGACTCAGAATGATAAGAAGCTATGACAGTGTGTGTGTGCAGAAAGCATGTGTATCTTGAACAACAAGAGGATCTGGAGAACGCTGCTGAGATGCTGTTTGTGCATCGAGTGGGTGTCTCATTTTCAAAACTCCCATGATCATTTTTGTAACCGAGTATGAGAGTGTTTGTTTTTATACAATGGAAGCGCTTAAACTCAAGAAAGGTCACAATGTCGTTTTAATGACTCAGTCTTTGCTGTGGGTCGTACCATTTTTCATGAGCCGGGGGGTTCAGGACGCTGATCTGACCACCCTGATACCATCACTGATGTCAGACAGCAAACATTTTGCTTTCATTTGACTACATGCTAGTTTACACAAGCTGACTTTTTACTATGGGGTTGTTTATATTCAGTATTAAGCAAAAACTTAAAAAACCCCACTTGTCAATCATTATTCTAGTTTGTGACAGTTCTATATTTTAATGTAAACTTCCCAGTACTTGTGGTTGGCTGCTTTAAAGTGGAAAGGACAAAATGAAAACAACAAAATATCAGTACGGAGCAGATTCATCGCATTTCTATTCCTGTTTTTTTTCTTTTGTCTTCTTAAATGTTACATTTCCCTTATTTTTTATATATTTTGTGAATGCTCTCTTTTCCATTTTGTTACGGGAATTGTTGTGCTTTATAAAATCTATTTTCTGTTTTGGGCCTTGCTGCAGAGATGTTCTTTTTCTTTCTTTCTTTATTCAGTTTCATTTCCGCTTTATTTAACAGAGACGGTACAAACATTGGCAAGAAGGATTAACTTAGAATTAACTGCTTCAGATTTGCCACCAAATGTGATCTAGACCAGCGCAATGTGCATGAGCTGGTGGTATACATTTATTAATCAAATTAATGAAATGAGCTTGGAAGTGTTGTTTAGAGATACTTCGATTGATAAAAGACACTAAATCGTTTTACGTTTTCTGTTCAAAACAGAAACATCTGCCAACATGAAGGCGTTAAGAGATGTTGACCTGCATAAAGCTGAAAAGAAGTACAATCATCTCAACGTCTTTAGGCCCAGCCAAGATGAGTCAAAGACTCAATGCAGAATCCTCAGCTATACAAAGAAGAGCCCACGAGTACAGGAGCACACCATGAATCTACAATACACAAGTCCCTCAACCACAGAAGAAGCCACTAAGCTGCAACGTTTGTGAGCGAGCACATTGGTGAGCCACACTGCCACTGAGAAAATGTTCTTTGGACTGATGAAACAAATGTTGAATTATACTGAAAGAATACTCAGTTCTACACAGAGCTCAAAAAGGGCACATCTTCCCAACATCAAAGCAGCACCTATGGAGGAGGAGGCATCATGATTTGAGTTTACTGCGCTTGGCAGAGGCTGCACTGTTGCCATCATTGATTGGGAAAAGAATTCAAAAAACTAAAAAAAACTACCATGCAGCAGGACAAAATACAAATCCAGAAAATACAGTACATAACAGCTGCAGGTAAAGAGAAATTGCATTGTGGAGTGCCCCAGTCAGGGCTCAGACCTAAACTTCATTCAGTCACGCCAGACGTCTTATGAATGTGTCTGAGCTGAACCGATTCTATGGAGAGGATCAGTCCTCCTGAACATTGTGCGTGTCAGATCCAGAGCTAAACATAGAGCTTCCACCAGATGTCGGATCCAGGGACTCATTGACTTTTTATGCCAGCATTGTGAATATTTAACAGGTATATTCAATAAAAGGCACAACAAATCACAGCTGTTTGTGCTCGTCCGCTTAAGCACATTATTATTCATCTGTTACTGTGACTTAGACAAAGATCAGATCACAGTTTATGGCCAATAAGAAAGGTGGTTTATTTCAAGGTGTTCATAAACTTGTTCTCACCACTGTATGAGCATACAAAAAATATCACATAAGTACTATAGAAAGTCAGTAAACATGGTAATTTGTTAGTATTGGTAAATTGAAAATGAGATGTGGAAGCATGTCAAAGAATTTGGGGGCAACAAACTTAATCCATCTCTTTCAAGAGCGTCAGCCCGTTGAGCATGTCCAAATCTATGGAGTTAACAAACACTAGGAGACAAAAATAAAACTTCCAGGAAACATTTGTTTATTTTTCCACTAGTTGGTTATACTACTACAAATGGTCCACTGTTTCTTAAGAATAAAAATAATCTGAAAAATGACAAAAATCAGAATCAGTCCTTTTAGAGAATTCAGTCAGAGAAAATCAAATAAACACTGCAATCAATGCATCATTACAAAAGTAAAGCAAAGATTCCAACTGTATTTTTGAAATGTAAACCAAAGAATCATCGTATTCTATAAGCACAAACACTCACATTTGGGATCAAAACATTTCATCAAAGACAAGAACAGATATATTTTCATACTTGTTTCAAAGAAAAATAAATATACATGAATATATATATTTATTTATTTATATATTATTATTATTATTATTATTATTATTATTAATTGTGTTCTTCCTGACAATTTATAGCTCAAAATGAGAGCTACAGTATATTAAAAATACAAAAGAAAAAAAAATCACTGTGCAATCCTTTCCTGTAGTATTATATGTGTGAAGTAAATCTGATGGAGGAAACAGTTCAATACAAGAGCAAGTGTGTGGGAGAATGAGTGGATTTTACAGAGGATTGACCATACGGAGTCCCACACACAACACCATCTCACCATTATTACCTTCTAACCTGCTACCACATTCCCTAAAAAAAACATTATCATCAATTGTGCAATTGCTGTCCCTACATTTCCTTTACTCCTAAGCATTATCAGTAGTGGGGGAAGTCACCATGGCTCAAGTGACACTTCAAAGGCCTCATCTGCTTTCACAGCTTTCTCCAGCGAGATAAAAGCTACAGCTATTTTCCCCACCTTTGCCACTTAATCCAATTCAATAACTGCCACTTGCATCACACGGAAACAAGCATTCATTAGGTTTGCTCCAATCAAGGCATTAAAAAAAGAGGAGAAATGCCTCCTGGAGGACGGTGAGCATTGAAAAGCACAGTTTTTACTCCATCCAAACATCTCCCTACCATTGTAAAACAGCAAAGAAAGGCCCTGAAACATAATATGTAGGCAGTAAGAGAGAGAGGGAGAAAGAGAGGGAGAGAGACATACCCCAGGGTGCTGATGAAACCATTGGTGGATCCCTCTGCATACAGGGAGCAGATATCCCCAATGTGTAAAAAGCTGGACATCTTATCAGACATGTTTGTTAGAAGCAAGGGAGCACCTACAGAGGAGGAAAATAAAAAAATCAGATTTTTTTTTAAGGAGAAAAACAACTATTCTCATTGCATTACATATGCCAGAGTGTTTGATATCAATGAACTCTAAAAAAAACTCTAAAAACCGGCATCCAGAGGTTTATTTCTCTAACAGAGGTGGAAAAAGTACTGAAAAATTGTAATTGAGTAAAAGTATCTTTCCTTTACTTTTACTCAAAGTAAAGGAAAAAGTACTCATCTAAAAATCTACTCGAGTAAAAGTACAAAAGTACTTCATTTAAAATGTAATTTGAGTAAAAGTTACTTTCAGTTATTTAATGCAAAAAAACGATGAGTCACGAATCAAATCCAGCACAAGTTGTTTTAATTAACTTTGAGGCGTATTAAAGTAAACATCCACACTTGTAAAAGCTTTTACTTCCGCAGAACAGGACAAAAAGGACAGTCACAACCTGTACTGTAAAGTGCAAACTATTTTCAGTTATATTGTCCAACCGACAACACTAAAACCCGAATCAAAGTATTCAAACACAAAATAAAGTGCCCAATGCCCACAGGATCCTGCTATTCACAATAAACCACAATAAAATGCCCACAATATTTTCACCATAAATTTTGTACTCAGTAACGTGAGGGGGTTCAAATGTAGTGAAGTAAAATACTTGGTTCAAAATGTACTCGAGTAAAAGTAAAAATTACATATTTCAAAAACTACTTAGAAAATTACAAATTACTCATAAAAAGTACTCAATTACAGTAACGTGAGTAAATGTAATTTGTTACTTTCCACCCCTGTTCTCTAAGGTCATATTTGTGAATATGACAATCAGGTTCTGTGTTGCTGGATTTGGGAGTTATTTGCAGTTTGTAGTTACAACTTCCCCCTGCAAACTCTATTAAAACCAAATGCCTTGGCGACACACTGCTGTCTGGCTGTATACAGTATATATTTGCATAGAAGCGGCAGGAAATGAAAACACTCTGTGATGTTACAGTTAACCTGGTGGTGTTGTAGTGTGGTTTAATGATTAGGAGCTGTAGCTACCAGGAAGGTCTGAACACCTGCAGCAGGGCATTGCCATTTTTGAAGCTGAATGCGAGTTTGAGTCAGGTTTTGTTTTTTTTTTCCTCAAGCGGTTCTGAAAGCACTGCATCCCAATGACGCCAATAAATCTCCAAGTGTGAACAGTTTGATTGTGAATTTGACTGATGTAAGCTTGAAAATGCGACTGTAGTGAGGAGACATGGGCAGGCGCGCATCTCCTCAGAGGGGCTGTTTATCTAAGCAGCAGCACATACCTGAAACTTGACGGAATAGTTATTTCGTTCATTTTAATCGCCATCCGTGACGTGAAACCGCATACTCCCGCACTCTTTTCTAAATGGTGACAGTAGCTGTTTTTTTTAGGGGGGTTTGACCACCGGAGAAACGAGGCTCTTTCGGGAGAACTCAGTCTTTATTTTTTTTCTCCTGCGAGAGAAAGAGGATAGAGAAAAGGACCAAACTGTGTGAGTTGTGTGCTCAACTTTACCTCGATGGTGGGGAAACGCTCAGATTTTCAGCTTTTTCTGGGGCAGCAAGGGCAACATGACTGTGTCTCTCCGCTCCGCTTGGCCAAGAGTAAAATCCAGCCGTCAGCGACTGTAATAATCCGGTTTTTGACAGCTTTCCGCGCCTGTCGGCTGTCCGCGGGTGCGCGCACTGAAGGCGAGCACAGCTGGCTGCGCTGCTGGCTCGCTGCCACTGCTTCTTCTTCTTCTCCTCCTTATTCTTCTTTCTCCTTCTTCTTCTTCTTCTTCTCCGGCGGCTTTTGTGTTGATATCTGGGAAATGTTGTCCACGTGGTTCCATCATTATTACTCCAGTGTAAAAAAAAAAAAAAAGTCCGTCTGATAATCAGAATCAGAATCATGTTTATTTGGCCAAGTTTCATTTCATTTCATTTCATTTTCATTTTATTCTTTATTTCATTCAAAAACAAAACAATTTAATACAAACACAAATACAAATGTTCCTAATTTATGAATGAAAAGGGAGCAGAAAGAAGAAGAATCTTATCTGATCTGCCCCTTTCACAAATAACATAAATTAAAAATGATGAAAATTATGAAATTATGAAAATTAAAAAAAAAAAAAATCCCAAATCAGGTCAAACAAGACAGGGAATTTTATGCTGCGTTCCATTTACCTCGGAAGTCGGAACTCGGAACTGGGAATGACGTCACAGCCGAGTTATCAGCGTTCCAGTTACGAAGTCGGAAAACAAGTTTGTAGTTCGCATGAAATATGTGAAGTACACTATAGCAGCATATATATGCTGAACAATACTTGTATATGACTGATTTAGTGTGACCAAAACTAGAAAGAAGTGCTACGAATAATTACAGAGCTCTCTTCTACTGTTTACAACCGGGGCAGCCATCTTGGAATCTGAACTCGGGGGTGGTGAAGACTCTCCCACTTCCCAGTGGGAAATCCCACTTCGAGGGGCGTTCCAGTTGAAAAATCCGACTGGGAACTGGAAAATTCCCACTTCCGAGGACAAATGGAACGCGGCATTACTCGGTTATTTTCGCTCACTGTACAGTAAATAGACAAATAGAATAGAATAGAATAGAAGACTTTATTGATCTCCCACAGGAGAAATTCAGTCGTGCAGCAGCCAAAACACACTTTATACAAAAAAATTAAAATAGAAATAACCAATAAATAGTTAAATAATAAAAAGAGCAATATAAAAAGTAGAAAGAGTATGTACAAGAGAGAAAAAAAATAGTAGCTCTTATTAAATGACAGCTCTTATTAACATATATACAATAAAAAAAGTGAAAGGTGCAGCAGTATGAGGTAGACATTGTTATTGAAAGGTGCATTGTTACAGCATATGATTGTGGTTATTATTATTATTATTATTATTATTATTATTATTATTATTATTATTATTACTATTATTATTTTTATTATTATTATTATTATTGCACTGTGATTGATTACTCTGAGAATCTGAGTGATGAGAGTTCATCATAATAGATATAATAGATTTTAAACACCAGAAACTTGTACGTTTTTTGGTTGTTGTTGTCTATTTTTCCTTCATTGGTGTTTTTCAATATAAATGTGGGTCCAAATAAACAAAAATACACAGATGATTTAGGCTACTAGTGAGACCCAAATGGAACCACACTTAGTTTTTGTGTATTAACAATCTTGGATAACGAATCGTCCTCGGACAGGAAAGAGTTAATTTTGTAACCCTTGATCACGTGACTTTACGGAAGTAGAAGTCACAACAACAAGAGCAGGGGCTAAGCTAACCCGTGTCTTGAAAGAATGGTGCGCTACTTTTCCATACTTTTGACATTTGGATTTGTAAATCATGCGTTTTGTCTTGAGAGTTCATGCGAGGCCGCGCAGCAACCCGCCTCCCCGGAGCGCGCTCCGGGCTGCGGCTGCGGCCAGCTGAAGAGAGCCGGTGGGGGGCAGACCACAGCCGGCCAGCCCGCTGGCAAATACTCCAGCAGCATGAATGACAGGCAGGCTCCAGCCCGCAGAGACGAGGGGGAGATACACAGTCAGGTGTGTTTTCACAGGTGTGAGCGGTACTCGAGATGAGGGGGGATGAGGGGGGATGGCATCCCCCCTGAAATAAAAATAAAACTGCCATCCCTTATATCATTTCATCAATGAATGTGGTATTACTGCTATTTCAACATTTAGAGTCATCACCAGAAAAATAACTTATTTGACAATTTTCACCTGTTTCAAGTAAATTTTCACTTGAAATAAGTAGAAAAATCTGCCAGTGGGACAAGATTTATCTTCTCATTACAAGAAAAAATCTTGTTCCACTGGCAGATTTTTCTACTTATTTTAAGTGAAAATCTACTTGAAACAGGTGAAAATTGTTGTTTTTTCCAGTGATGAGTCTTGTTTTAAGTGTAATGAGATTTTTTTACTAAATTGAGACATTTTAATTAGAAGTAAGACAAATATTCTTTTTAAGATTTTGAGTTTTTGCAGTGATCCATTTTACTTATCCTGTGAAGGACAGAATCATATTGATAAGTTCAGAAAACTGTTTTTTATTGTTGTGTTTTGATGTATTTGATGTAAGCCCAGTGGATATTTAAAGCTTACAGAAGGCTGCATTTAACTGCTGCTATGTCATTCCTGCAGTATTTCTGCAGGTGATTTGGTCAGTGCTCTTATTTGTAATATATTATATTATTTGTAATCAGCACAAATTATCTGTCCCCATATGATAAAATCCACCATCCCCCTGATTTTTTTTTTTACAACTCGAGTACTGGGTGTGAGTGAGAGGGCGAGATACATTTTTGTTGCTCAAATCTTTCAGTCAACTTCGGTCCAAACTAAAACTACCAAATTATGAATAATTTTAGTTATTTTAACACTTTCAATGAATAGAAGATATAACATTTTTATGGAACAAATACATACAAAGTCAGCTATTTTCCGTGATATATTATAGGGCAGGAGATCATTTTTAAAAGATCAGTCATATTTATGCACACATTTAGTAAGAGTATTAATTATGAGTCTTTATTTATTCATTTAGTAATTCAGTGTCCGTTTTTAAAGTTACTCCCCTTCAAGGTCATTGGAGGACAAAAGAGTCCTCTCAAAATCTGCTATTGTAAACCATTACAGATTACCTTTTTTTCCCCATTTTCTTTCTTAAAACTCTCAACTTCATTTGTTATCAAAACTACTAAAAATTTACTTATTGTAGCTATCTTAAGCCTTTAAATGCCAATGTGATTACAGGATGTCATTGTTTTTATGAAAACAGAAACAAATTAAATGAGTTATTTTCCGTATTTGTTTTTTGGGCTGGTGGGGGAATATTAACTGTATAAGATTAGTAATAACATTGTCTTTGAAGCATTGATAATTTATTTCAGTGTCAGATTTAAAAGTTTCTACCCTTCCATTAGAAGACACAAGTTCAATAGAGTCCCATTCAAACAATTTTTTTACTAAAAACACAATATATGTACAAAAAATGTGCCATTTTCAATGGTAAAATCAATTTAAAAAAAATATAAAACAATGTGTCCAAATTGATTTTTGTTGCTAATCTTTGGTGTATTTAAAGATCCCAGATCCCAAACACTTTTTTTTTCTCATAAAAACAATGGCATTATGTAATCAAAAAGCCATTTAGAGTTTGACATTTTAAATTTTAAAGTTTTTCAAGAAAAAACTTTTTACCAAAACTATATTCCACCAAAATGGTGTCAAAAACAGAGAGGAAAATTACCGGAAAGAGGGAAAAAAATGGCCTAACGACCTAAAAGGGTTAAATATGGATGTATATTCATCCTCATTATATCGGTGTGGCAGACGCTTGACGGATAAATCTGCCTTAAGAAAAATACTGACTTGTCTCCATTAGACTGAAACATGTTTTTGGTTCTCTTCTTTAAATTGCCTTTCCTCGTTTGTTTGTTTTTTCTTGGACGTTTTTGTTTCCTATCAGTGACTTCACAATAAAACTGTTGTAGGAAGTGGCTCAGATGAGATACTGTCATTTAGTGGGTTGATATGTCATGGAACAGGTAATGAAATCAAGATGTATTGTGGGACATGTAGTTTGTGTTTATGTTTGTCTCTACCACTTTATATAATTATATTGTAAGTTCATAATTATCTCTGCATGTTCTCACGAGTCAGATAATAGGGGGTTGCCGGTGCCTTTTTTTTCTTCTTCTTTTTTCAAAAGTTTACTCAGTTTTCTCAGGTCTTAAAGGAAAGACGTCGATATGTTTTGATCAATACCACAGACATACAGTGTGATGATACTGTTGATACTTGACGTTTCTGACGTCACAGAGCCTTGCAAATTTTCACCACTAAACAAAAACAAAACATTTTTAATATTAAGGTGGGGCCAAACAAAACAACAAAATTGTGTTACAAACTTTTACATTTGTTACTTCAGACACAAAATACATGCTGTCAAACACACAAAAAAGTATTTTTTTCCCTAATATGTGACCATTTACAAACATTAGATACTCCTTTCTCTGACATGAGGTTGAAGTACATTTAAAACAAGATGTTCTGTGGATCGTAAAATACAAACCATTAGAACCAAACGATGAAAAAGTTCAACTCGGACATAACCTTCCATTTGATAGCAGCAGTCAGTGATTCAGTATTTATGGTTATTCATTTTATTCATTCATTTGAAGACGGGGGAAAAACTGATATCTTATATCCATACCCTAAAATCCCGTTTTATAAAAAAATTGAGATTTGTGTTAATTTTAGAAGAATGCAATACTTGCCACGCATTGCATTTTTAAAAGGTAAACAGCATATCCAGTGATTAAATATAGAATTGTTTATCCTTTAATTTTTGTTTTTGCTTTATACTTTTTTTAATGTACTATATGTTCATTTTGAATTTAATACCAGCAGTATATTTCAGCATCTAGTTACATGATCTCCTTGAACAACTCTCGCCAACGGCTTTCTGGTTATTGCCTGATAAATGATTTCAAATGCTTGACATTCTGGTGCTTTTTTAGTTGCATTCCTAATTGACCTAATGTGCCAAATGTTTTTAATGCATTACGGGTCTGGGCTGCAGACAATAAAGTAGTTTTTATTGCTTTGCTGTCTGACAGCCCAAAGATCACAAAGATGCAATGTTTTGTATTTCCAGTGATCTTTTTTCCAGCTTCTCAGTATCTTTTATTTATACTATAACGGAAGATGAAATCTTTACATTCTTTGTAATTTTAAATTGAAAAAGGTCAGTCTTAAATTGTTGAAGTATTTACCCTCAGGCCTTCACAGAGTGCTAAATCTCCGTCTTTACTTCTGAAACATTCAGTCTTTCTCTGATGCTGTTTATACACCCTCATCTTACTAATCCACTTAGAATAACCTAATTAGGTATGAGATGTTCTTCCAACCTTTTTCAGCCCTCACTAACATTTCCCATCTTTGCAGCATTCATCCCAACTTTGTTTTTCTTTTTCAAAAAACTATTGCCATCAAACTCAGAGTGGACTTATGTTTTTCTGTGAACAATGCAATTTGTTTTAGAAATTCATGTTATATTTGTCTTTGTTTTGTTTTCCCTTCCAATGAACTATGGGTGGAAATGATTTGTTCACTCTCATTCCTATTATCTACAAATTATTGTTTCATCTTCTGGGTAAATGCTTGATTCACCAGTAACCAGTAACATTTCCTACCAATGATGTTGTCTTTTTTGGTTGTACCTAGAAACACACAGTTATCAGGGAATGACTGTCTACCTCACAGTCAGCTTGCTAATTTCCCCGAAAAACCAAGAGACAATATTAGATGGTACTCAACTATTTAAATATAACGATGCTGTAATGCTAAATAATAAAATTAAATGGAGAAGAAATACTGAAAAACCTAAATGATGATAATTGGGAGTTTTCATTGTACAGTCATTAATTATTATTAAAGACTTTGTTTCGATGAATATATAACTGGTAAATGTGTTCCCTTTATAATGAGATTAAATCAGCATTTTTTTTAAAATTATATTCCAATATGTTTTTTCCTTTTTGTCGCTGCTAATTTTCTACCTGTACCGTTTACCCATTTGTTGCATTCAGATCAAACCACGTTTCATGTTTTTATTTTAATGCTCCTCTTGAGTTTATGCCCTCCTACTCTCATCAGTGAAATGGATGACCTTTACAGTTTGATCAAAGTTTATATGCTGCTTCTAGATGGTGTGGATTTCTGGAGGAGAGTTTCTGATGGGAACAGACGACCCAGGCATCCCTGCAGACGGCGAAGGGCCTCAGAGGCTGGTGCATCTGGACTCCTTCTACATGGATATCCTGGAAGTCACTAATGAACAGTTCCAGAGCTTTGTCCACGCAACAGGATACATTACCGAGGTAACCAATAATTCAGCATTTAATTTTCTGAGGTTACTTTTTTTGTAAAGTTCTTAATGTAATCTCTTCACAGCGTTTACTAATAATGTACTCTTCTTTTTGTTTAAGGCAGAAAAATTTGGAGACTCATTTGTTTTTGAGGGAATTTTGAGCGAGCATGTCAAAAACCAAATCAGCCAAGCTGTGAGTATATTCATTCAGCAGTGAAGCAACATATACAGCTTATTATTCCTATACCTAAGCTTGAAAAGAAAAACTAAATCTTGCTGAGACCCTGTAGAAAGATGTGTGTTCACCTTGATAGAAACAAAATGAGGACACGGTGACGTGCTTATAGTCACATGTCACACAAAACCATGTAATAGCTCACAGATGCATGCCCACTCATGACTTGTGGTTGCCATGGAAACCCGTAGCATTCAGGGCCAGGGGGAGAAGTTCACACGCTTTGTTTTCCAAGTTTGACACTTTCTGCTTCCTGCTTTTTGGCTTATTCCTAACTCAAAATACTTCTGTCACTGTCTTGATATGAGGAAATGCAAATACAAAGTGTTATATGTACAGTTAAGCAGGGAATTATTTAAATCAGTAAATAATGTAAATTCATGTTTTTGAATTTTTAATAAGCTAATACTTTTGTTTAGGCTGGAAATAACTTAAACAAGCGAGAAGGCACTATTGCAAATCTGTTTTTAGCAATGATATGAACAGATTTTTTTATTTTAGTTTTTGTTTTTGTAGGGTTTTTTGTTTAAAGAAAAAAAAAACATTTGTCCAAACTTGTCCATAACCTACAGTATCTTGATAATGAATGGCAAGTTCTTTGTTTTCCATTTGCAATCACAGAAATCAATGTTATCACTAACAAGTTTCATGCACCTCTACACGGTATTAATCTCCAGACTTTTAGCTCGTGAGAAAGCATCTTTGCCATCCTTCTGGTTTTTTGTTCCTTCCATGGATTCTGCTCTGGGCTCAGGTCTGAATCATTCAAATCAAGCATAATTCAGGATCTAAGGATAACTATCGCCAAGATAGATATAAATTGAATTCATAGACTGGGACATGCTTTTTATTTGGTGAAAGAAAGCAGGATCAGTCACCCCCACAAACATTTTACCAACTGTTGGGCGCAATGATGAAAATGCATTGTTTGGTTATTTATGTCTGCGGGCCAGGAAATACTGTCAAAGCTTGCACCATCATGGTGGGAAAAAAGCCATTTTTATTCAGAATCTCAAGGAGAACATGAAACTGTCTGATGGCAGACTTGACCTTGGAAAACATTGGGCCTTCCAACAAAACAGTGATATGAGCCAGACAGCCTGGTGGTATCAGCATTGTTGAGTCCAGACCTGTGATGGCAGATAAAGGCCCTGCCATTAATTACTAAGAACTGCCATAGCTTTTTATCTTTCTTTAAAAGTGTGCATAAGAAACATGGCAATTGTAAAAATACTAAAGGTGTGTTGTGTTTTTAAATAAGGGATGTTTGAGTACTTTCAGCCCACCTTACACCAACACCTAGCTTTTACAGATTTAGTTTTTTTACATCATGAAATAAGGTTGCATTCTCTTTCTTATCAGAAATCCTTTAACATTTTTAGAGTTGCATTCATGCACCCATCTATCGTTGTGAAAACCGCTCAAGTTCTGTGTTCATACAATATTTGTGGTTGTAGATGGACATAAAGGTGTACTATATTCTCCAGCGATTGTAGGAGTACTGGGAATGTTTGTAGATGGGTTGTAAGAGACCTGAGTACAACAGGCCCTCCTGCAGACAAAAGCCAGACAGCAGCGTATTCACTGCTTCATCTCAGCTGTCAGGTGCAGCCTGGTCACGTGACTAACTAAATGCTTTGAACTCGTTAATGCATGTGTAATGTTCCCACTGTAATCCTCTTGCAACATTACAGTTATCTGAAAACAGTATGGGACAAGCCCTGAAAATGGTTAGTTAGAGAAAAACAAATGAACGTATGAGAGAGCCATACTATCGATCTATCGGTGATCCCTGTTGTTGTCTCGTCATTAGGTAGCTGCTGCCCCCTGGTGGCTCCCAGTCAAAGAGGCCAACTGGAAACACCCCGAGGGTCCAGACTCCAACATCACAGACAGGTAGAAAAAAACACTTCAAAAACATTTTTTTTTTTGAAAAACACACAAAAAAACTAGTGCTGAATATCAATCAAAAGAAAAACCCCTGACTTATATTGATCATCTAAGTAAAGCAGCAATAGATGATATAAATTACTCGGTAACTGACTGTAAAGGTGTGTTTATAGGATGAATCATCCTGTTATACACGTCTCCTGGGCAGACGCTGGCGCCTACTGCTCCTGGGCCAACAAGAGACTTCCCACAGAGGCAGAATGGGAGTATGCCTGCAGGGGGGGCTTGAAAGACAGGTGACATGTGTCGTGAAGAAAATGTTAAATATGCCAATTGTTTGAAGTGTTGTTTTTTTAGTTACATTTACCTCCTTGTATATCTTGTTTGCACATAGACTTTTCCCCTGGGGGAACAAGTTAAATCCAAAAGGACAACATTATGCCAACCTTTGGCAGGGGGATTTCCCAACTCACAACTCTGGAGAAGATGGATACATCAAAACTTCACCAGTAAGAGAGACAGAAAAAAAATATGTTGTAGCCGTGTGTCTGTTTAGTAATGTTGTATATCAGGTTTGGTGGGGAAGTCTCATAGATATACACAAGTAAAAGATGCTATGACTATGAATGTATGTCGCTAAGATACAACACATACAAACATATACAAAGTAGACTTTCCTAATGAAGTGTTGTTGACATGCTTTTGCAAAATTACCACGGAGATCCATCAGAAAAACACTTCAGCCATGTCCTTACAGTTCTGTTAAAAGCAGCCAGTTTTGGGCATGGAGATGGCCACTCAACTCAACTCCACTCCCTTGAGGTTTATCCAAGTTGCATCTTTGCATACCCATTCCAAGCTACAGCAGCTGGAGGATGAGGGGAATTTGCAGGGAGAAGAAGATGGGAAAGTTAAAACATCATGCTAAATCTGGCCTGTGGTGTCACAGTGCCCTGCAACTTTGAATCCCTTACAGAGTGAGGTCTTGTCAGACTTAGGAAGCCCCAAACAAAGTGATAAAGCTGCACTATGTCTAAGTTTCTGACGTAAATGCTCTCAAGCACAGACCCTATACTTTTTCAACCAGGTTTGCCAAATGAAAATAATCTTCAGTCTGCATGTGATCTGATTGACTGAAGCGATGTGTTTATGCCATTGCAATTTTACTGTAGGAGCAAATGAAATGGAGATTACAAGTCCTTTAGACGGCTTTCAGTTTTTGGAATAAACTCACAAATTGAAAAGAAAAAAAAAAATTCTAAAACCAAGCTGGGTCCCACCACCCAGTTTTGGTTTTAGAATTTTTTTTTTTTTCTTTTTTAAATTTCAAACTTTGATTTCTTATTCAATCCACCCTGTAATTCCCAGATCTTCTTTCTAAGGATAACATCTTAAAACAGTCAACTTCCAATTCAAAGATGACAGACGAATGTCCATCTGCACATCGTTCTTGAAGCTCCGTTTGTTTTCTATTTCCAACTGGCATTATCAACAGACAGCAAAGCCTCTTGATCCAGATAAACAAACATACAACCAACAAGAGCTGTAAAGCCATGGCATGACTAGTCTAGCTGGACATCTGTCTGAGCAGGAGGAGGTCCAGATGGATTCTCCAAGAGCAGAAAACCCGTTTTCATCCACTCTGAGTTCAGCTAATTAAGTTTTCTTTTATTGTTTGTTTGTTTGCTTTTTTGTTGTTATTTGTTTTTTTGCCCTTGCTTCCACAAAGACACGATTTCAGTAATCATACATACAAGAAGAAACAAACTCAAAGTACTTGTAAATCCAGATGCTTTTCTGGTCTGCATGTGTGATTCAGTTCTTGGAAATGGCCCTGGACCAATAAGCTAACAGGTTTTACTGGTATGTTAAATAATAAGGCCCACAAAAATATGTACAGACAGTGAGTCTGTTGATTAGAATAAGTATATATAATCAGAATATATTCAGAAAGTACATTATTGTCCTCTCACCCTGCAGGTGATGTCCTTTCCTGCTAATGGTTTTGGTCTGTATGACATGGTGGGAAATGCATGGGAATGGACCTCAGACTGGTGGACTGTGCATCACACGGCGGACAAGCAGAACAACCCGGTAAAACCAACATCCATCTAAGCCCTCCCCCCTTTGCGGTCATAAATTCAGTTTTGGCTTCCCTACGTCCTCTCTTTCAGAAGGGTCCTCCTTCAGGAACAGACAGAGTAAAGAAGGGCGGCTCATACATGTGCCACAAGGTAACGGCAGCAGATATTTCTACACAATCATACTAATTATTCTCAAAAAATATATTTTCTTCACCTATACTGCTAAACATGACAGTGTTATCAAGGATGTTATTGTGTTCTCAAGTACAAAACTAATCCCTCACCTTTTTAAAGCACTGAGAGATAAGTTACAAAAGCTGTGTGAGGATTATGGTTTGACTGGGTGAACTTCTCTTTCTCTTCTCGCCCCCGCTCCTTCAGTCTTACTGTTACAGATACAGATGTGCTGCTCGAAGTCAGAACACCCCAGACAGCTCAGCCTCCAATCTTGGCTTTCGTTGTGTTTCTCCGGAGAAACGATGACTTTGCCTGCTTGTCGTGAACAAAGAGCCCCTCCATCCTGCTGCTCTCTAACCCCTGTGTCAAATGCAGGGTTTACACTTGAAAGAAGAGCTGAATCTGAGGGCTAAGCTGCCAGTTCACTCTTCTGCATAAGAAGAGTATCTCAGTAAATGAAAGGCAGAGAATATCCATAGTCATTGTTGACATGTGTTGCACTCTCATTTAAAAACTCCAAGACTTTTTAAAACAAAATGTATGAAACATATATTTATAGTTTTTGTATTCGTATAACTTTTGTCTGATGCTGAGTGCAATGCAAGTAAAAGACAACACTGAATGTATTACTTGAAATGTTTTCCAAGATGGAGATTACAGAGGTGGAGCGTGCAGGAGAGTCTCTGGTGTACAAAGAGTTGACCCTTCTGCCACCAGACCATCGTAGTGACGCGAGGCAGGCTGAGAAGTTTTAATGCTGGTTAATGTAAAGACTTCCTGTATGATGAGTTCAAATTGTGTTTGCTCCTAGTTGCATCAGTGAATACTGTAAAGACTTGTTCTACTTCCATGTTGCCTTTCCATAACCCAAAGCCACGACCCATGTTGCTTTGAATCAGCATCTGGTCACACATCTGTGACTTCTGCAGGTTAACAATATGTATAATATATTTTGTGTTTTATATTTTGGTAGGAGAGGTTAATTGAGGTCTTTAAGTTATTAGTTTTGTTTTTTTACACCTTTAGGAGCGCAGGTGGGAAGACACCTTCATGACTTTAGTCACTGTTTCTGTTCAGACCTGAGAATTATTCAGCAGCAAAAAAACATTTTGTTTTTGTTACCTGCAAAGTAGAAATAAAGGGAATTCTTGTAGAATGATTCTGTGAAGTTGCTATAAATTATTTTTGGAAACACGTTTGTCTTGATGTGTGTATGTGTGAGCTTTACCTTGAATTTTTATTTTTCTTAAGTTTTTTTTAATTGATTTAATATAACTTTACTGTTTCAATTTGTCCAAAAATGTCATAATTGGACAAATAAAAAACTCTTAATTTCAGTAATCATGTGTTAGCTTTGTTTTGTTTTGAAGATTTTAGGAGTGATTCATGTTTGCTATGTAAAATGTACCCGTTGAGGTGAAGCGATAACGTCTAAGATCCACCAGGGGGCAGCAGCTGGTCATATCGACCCACCTTACTGTTTATCTGTAGCACACAGCATGAGGTCTGTCTGTGAAGATGGATCAGGGAAGTGAGCACCCTGCAACTTTGAGGCTTAACTTCTGACATGCGTTTAAAATCCACATGAAACTCACAGCTGGAATCAGAGAACTGCAAGTGCTCGTCTAAACCTAAAAGTTGCATCAACTCTTTAAGAGTGAAACATCTGACAAGGAAGAAAGTCTTTGCAAAAGAACCACATTTTTATTTAAGTTGTTCATGATACATTTGGCATGTAAAAATAACAAACTAAGCAAAACAAAAAGTAAGAGTCTAGACAAAGAAATTAGTAATTAGAGAACAAGTTAAAACATTTCTAGTTCACTTTAATAAGAATAAAATTGAAATATTTTAAGAAAAGTTTGTATTCCTAGCATTCAACATGAAGTTTATTAGCAAACTAAAATCCTACTCTCTTCCAGTGTAAATCAGAAAGTTCAAAGTTATAGTTGATACAACATTACTGCACAATTGCTAACATTCAGTAGACAGTTTAACAAGTCTAAACCCGCTGTCAGCTTTTATCTGAAGTTCAAAGAAACTGGTTCCTCTATGAGTGCACAACAAATTAGCTGTTCTACAAAACAGGTGGGGGGGGGGGATTGATTTTTGCTAATGCAATTTTTGCTAAAGGATGACAAGCCACCGCTCCCTGTGGTATAAGTCATCAAAAAGCAAAATTAGTCAAAGATGCACCACGGAAACAGAGCAGAGCAACTAAGTCAACATGGAGGCTAAATACAGCTGCCGTCTCAGAGAGTCCAGAACAGTTAAGAAATACAGATTAAACAAAAGGCGATACGCTATACTAATAAAAAAATCTTACTCTTTAACACTCTGCCTCTTCTTAGCAAAGCTGAGGATACAAAAAACACTTGCAACCTTAATTGACTTTTGCACCAAAATGGCAAAAGTGTGTCTTTTTGTGCTGCTGGAGAGGCATTGAAGCCTGCTTAGTCAGTCCTCACCACATGTAATAACTGCGTGAAGTGTCAACTGGGGAAGGTTTCACCTCCGTGGGGCCATCTTTGTCCTTCTCCCCTTCCGTCTCCCACAGGTTAATGAGAGGAGGGTACAGCTCATTAAGCGGGATAGACGAGGTCTTCAGCATGTACTTTTTCAGGGAGTGGTGATAGTTTTTCCTCTTCCATCTGCGAGCCATGTAGATGCCCACAGTGGCCAGACTGATGAAGGCCAGCATGGTGGACATGACAGCCAGCACGGCCACACTCGGGTGCTGGTGGGACAGGTCCAGAGCGAAGGTAGCGCTCCGAGTTGTCACGTTGACGCAAGACTTGTGTGTCTGCAAGTGGATGTTGGAAACTGTGAGGCACACCTCATACTCAGTGCCCGGCTGGAGGTGCGTGAGGTTGTACTCGTGAACATCCACAGGGACGCGAGCTGTGTAGGTGATGTGCGGGTTGTCGATCTTCATGGTGGCCGAGGCCCATTTCAGATCGGAGGACATGACATTCGAATTGACTTTCCACGAGACCAGAATGGAGTGGGATTCTGTCTGCTTAACATAGATCTTCATCACCTGACCGCTGTCGAGCAGGGTCCCATTTACGCGGATGGTGGCGACCCATGTGTCGGCGCCCTCTGTGTTCTGGGCCACGCAGGTGTACCGACCAGAATCTTCCACCTGCACGTGAAACAGCCACAGAGTCCCGTCGGTGCTTAAGTGATAGCGCTCCGTCGAGGCGTCTGCTACGACTTTGGTGCCGAGAGGCGTCACCCAGTAGATTTCTGGTTCCGGCTCGGCCATGGCCCTACAATCCAGCGCCACATTCATGCCCAGCTCAAGGTTCAAGTGGCTGGGAAAGGTGTTGTGAGATATGAGGGGAAGACACTGCTCCGTGGACTCCAGCAGCTTCAGCTCTCGAACCCGCCGGCCTCTGAGCTCAGGTGGCGAGTTGCACAGCATGGACAAAGGCTCCATAAAGCGCACTGTCGTCCTATTCAAACTCATCCACTGAATGACACAGTTACATCGCAGCGGATTGCTGTGGATGCTGATCTCCCGCAGGTTGGGCAACACCTCCACAGTGTGCTGGTAAATGGCAGTTAGAGCATTGCTGTTGAGCATCAGGCTCTCCAGTGAGGGCATGTCCCTAAATGCCAATCTGTGGATGTAAGACAGCTTGGGGTTGTTGGTGGCCTCCAGTTTTGTCAGTTCTGGCAGGTTGTCCAGAGCGTAGCGATCAATCGACACTAACTCCATCATATTGTTGATGCCCAACTCTTTAAGGCGTAGCATGTTTCTGAAGTCTCCTTCCTGAATTTTGTGAACAGGATTTTTGTTTAAATCCAAGAATTTGAGATTTGGAACTTTTTGAAGGGCAAGTTGAGGGATTCTGACCAGCTTGTTGTCATAGAAAGAAATACTCTCCAGATTATCTAAACCTACGAAAGCATTCGCTGGAACATCGGTGAGATCCATCCCTGCCAGAACCAAACTCCTCAGGCTTCCCAACGGTTTGAAGTTCATGTCCAGGAGACCAATAACTGGGTTCTCTCCAACCATGAGAATTTCCAGATTTGGCGTTTCTTCAAACCAGCGGCTGTCTATAACATGAAGCTTATTTGAATTGAGGTGCAGGCGCAGCAGGTTACGCAGGCCTGAAAAAGCCCGAGGAAAAATGGATCTTATCTGGTTGTGGTTGATGTAGAGCTCCTGCAGGCTGGAGAGGTTTCCTAGGCAGTGGTCAGGCAGCTCAGTGATCTGGTTCTCCTCCAGATGCAGGGTGGTCAGGTGATTCATGTTTCTAAGACCTACAGCTTCCACATTAGTGAAGTTGTTCTGTGAAAAGTCCAATTCTGTTAAGTTCAACAGAGCCTGCAGTTCGCCATAGGTGCGAGAGATGGCGTTACTTTGGAGCAGAAGAACCTGGGTGTCTGCCGACATGTTGGTAGGGATGTGCGTCAGCTTCAAGTCGTTACAGTCCACTGTGGTTGCCTCTTTGTAGGTTGACTGTGGGGTGAACCAAGGGCGGATCTCGCATACGCATAAACGAGGACATTCTTTGCCATTCACCGGCAGCAGAAAGGAGAGGATAAATCCTGTGAAGAGCAAGAGCAGAGGAGCCCCAAATGTAGAGCCGAGTGCCATGTTGGCTGCTCTCTCTGCAAACAGAAGGGTTAGAAGAGAGGCAGTGGTTGGCAGAAGAAGCTGAAGGGATGGCTCGTGGGCATCAGACTCCTTTTCGTGCTCCCTTGATGCTGCTGGTCCAGAACGGGGATTTCTAAGTCAGAGGAATGATTTTGCATAAGGAAGGTCCAGCAGGCATGGGGTCACTTCCACCCTAAAAAAATGAAAGAGAGCAAAGAAACTATTAAAGCAAGTATTTTTGAATGAACGTAACAAAAACGATCAACTGTACGGGGTTGTAAAGGTAACAAATATTAGGCATGGTTTTGTTTGGGTTAATTTTGTTGTTGTTGTTTTTAAATGAGGCAGATCTCTACGGTACCACCTCATCGATGCTTAGGAGACTAAGTTGACGTGTCTAAAAGAGCAGAATGAACATCTAAAATCCCCAATATCCCTACTCCTCTTGCCAAGACATTCAATGCCAGTTTTTGATGTGCAGATACACGGCAGATACTGTTGGGTTATTTCGTTTTATCACCCTACAAAGAAATGAGAACCAGACACAATTTCAAAGTTTTTCAGCTTTGCAAAGGGGAGAGAGCTCCTCAGAGAATTCAGAATACTGAGGTGTCTCCGCTCAACTCCGACTGAGCTTCCCTCTTCAGCTTGAATTTATTCAGTACATGGGCGTATTCTTTTTACACATATTGAGTACATGGGCGTATTCTTTTTACACATATTGAGTACATGGGCGTATTCTTTTTACACATCATGAGTACATTTTTACACAGGAGTTAGGCAAAAGTGCTGAGCTTGTTATTTCGCTGTTATTCCAGACAAGACCGAAACTATAGCAAAATGTCATACACTTCCTTTTTAGTTAAAATAGTTCCAAGCTTTTAAGGTCAAACGCGGGGAAATCAGAAGAACAGGATATAAAACTGATTTCACAACAGACATGAGACACGGTACATTTTCTACTTGACTGCAGACTTTAAGGGTCAGCATTTAGTCTGTTTAAAGTGATTATACATGAATTTCTCCAACATCTCCCTCCTGTTTATCATTTTAACATACTAAATCCTTGTACACATCAGTACATCATCCCATGTCAGGACAGTTTCGATGATCACATCATAATCAAGAGACAAAGTATGGCTTAAACAACATCATCATATTCCTCTCTAACATCCTCATATTTATCTTCGGTTGGTTTCAACGCTTGATATTCATGTTGGAGCAGTTGGTACTGGACAAAAGTATTTGCCATAGTTTTTTTTTTTATCATGGATTTCACACAGGGCAGAACACAGGTGGTGAATAAGCAGAATAGTATTAGCACACACAGTATCGGTGCACTAATTTTCAGCAAAAGGTGCCACCAGGGGCCACTGGTTAACCATGATAGGGGATCCCAAGTGGACCCCCCTGAGTTCTCAGCATGTTGTCACCTCAGAAGGTCATCAAGGAGCTGCTGTATAGCTGTCATATTAGAGCTTCCATCTGGGATCCAGGTACAACACGTTTCTCCAATTATTTTACACACTCCGCCTTTCTGTGTAAAAATATCACTGACATGCAAATGACAGTAGGCTCATGAACAGCCTCACTCCACTGTATCCAAAACACAGCAGCGTTAATTTCATTGTACGAAATCCAACCCTGACGACGCTGTCAATCATCAGTAGTGATTTTACAACAAACAGAGTAAGGACAAATGATTGATTTGGTTCACATTCATGTCACCATCAACCCAATCATTTGTTCTCATGCTCACAACGTCAAGAATCACAGTATTACAAAGGTAATCTGTAATTCGAATGGTGAATTAACCCAATTTGAAAATTCTATGATTCTATGCCTTCATTCATGGCTTTATATTCCTTAAGTTTCACTCAGGACACAAGTTTCCTTTTTTTACAGTTTGGTTTTAGCCTGATCGTTTAGTGAGCAATTTAAATTTTGCCTCACAATTTGGGAAACCTCACATTGAACAGACAGTTTCCTGTCATAAACATCAGACAAGACAAACAGTGGACATGAAACACAACCCATTAAAAACCATTCCTAAGAAACCTCTTCTCGTTATTCTGTACTTTAAAATCCCTGATCTTAAAGTGGGTCCCAGACCCAGTGGGTGTCGGCCTTATGCATTAACCCCAGGCTAGTATCTATTAAAGTCCCTGACTTCAAAAAGATCGGGTCCCCGACCCGCTGCCAACCACCCTTTTTCACTAACAAGAGGTCTTTACCAGTCTCCTAGAGCCTTCCATTTAAGTAACCATTTCACGTTCTCTGGATTTTTCTGGAACATAAACTTTGCATCTCCTTCTAAGCGCCCCCCGTCGGGGGTCTTACTCATGCACGTGCCCATGTCGCCTATGTGGCAGTCTGCGTTGTGTTATTGTATTAAAAAAATCACAAATCCAACGTGAAGTGACTTACTTCAACAGACCATTGACAACAATGCTGCTGCTTCAGTGACTTACTGTTGGCATTCACTCGTCATTCACACTTCTCACAATAGTCTATCCCTGATAACTATTGTTGGCTAGCCTCATCCTTCCTGCCCCAGGCAAAGGAAGTTTTCTTATTCTTATTTTTTCCTGCCCCAGGCAAAGGAAATTTTCTGGTTAACCTTGTTTCCTGCCCCTGGCAAAGGAAATTTCACTTACTTCTCAATTGTGCCGGTTCTCGATGTGTCGGATCCCGTCAATCCAGGGCTGACGAAGAGAGTAGACCTATGACGCTGGCCCGCTGAGGAAGTTACCCCCCGGGTCTTTCTGTCAGGTCTCAGACCCTGACCGTGCACGGTTTTCGTCCTCTCCCCGTCAGCCGTGGGTATGTGGGAAGGCGGGTCACAAGGCACCAAGATGTTAGGTTATTTCGTTTTATCACCCTACAAAGAAATGAGAACCAGACACAATTTCAAAGTTTTTCAGCTTTGCAAAGGGGAGAAAGCTCCTCGGAGAATTCAGAATACTGAGGTGTCTCCGCTCAACTCCGACTGAGCTTCCCTCTTCAGCTTGAATTTATTCAGTACATGGGCGTATTCTTTTTACACATATTGAGTACATGGGCGTATTCTTTTTACACATCATGAGTACATTTTTACACAGGAGTTAGGCAAAAGTGCTGAGCTTGTTATTTCGCTGTTATTCCAGACAAGACCGAAACTATAGCAAAATGTCATACACTTCCTTTTTAGTTAAAATAGTTCCAAGCTTTTAAGGTCAAACGCGGGTAAATCAGAAGAACAGGATATAAAACTGATTTCACAACAGACATGAGACACGGTAAATTTTCTACTTGACTGCAGACTTTAAGGGTCAGCATTTAGTCTGTTTAAAGTGATTATACATGAATTTCTCCAACAGATACGGTTTGATGAAGTGCACAAACATTGAACCAATGTAACTCGGAATGTGGCAATCCATCCGTTTTACTTTTGCCAGAGTGGGTTCAGAAAATGGACCAGGTGATGGAACTTGGAATCAAACTTACTAACATTATTCTTTTTTTTTTTTTTTTTTTTTTTTTAAGATTTTTACAAAATCCACAAATGTAGATATTTTCATTGTTTTTGTTTTTTACTTGAACGTGCAGAGTTTTACTGTTTAAAGCATAGACAGCTGCGTCAGACCACAGAGCAGCATGTTCCCGTCGTATCCCCCGTCTTTGCACCTACTTGGACCAACTGGGATGAATGTGTCACTGGACTGGATAAAGTCTCGACAGAGCATATTTAATTTGGGGTTTCCTTACAAAAAGTTCTTATTATTTGAGCATACGGATTGGTAACTCTTATCAATTATGTTCAAGGTTTGCCTGTATCTTAAGATGAAAGAACCTATTTCAGCTTTGCTTCCATGAAGAGTCTGTCTCCTTGGATATTACGGACATGATGTTCTCTCTGAGTTGGTTTGATTATCTGCATACCAGCTTGATATCAGTTATCCTCTTGAACGACTGTGTGGAGGAACCACAACCTGCTGCTCTGGCTGTGAGCCCATTACACAACAGGCTTAGTATGCAGAGAGAGCGACCTCTTCACTTTCAATCAGTCCCTACTTACTTTATCCTTTATCTAATATATACTGAATATATACTGTACATGTGAAGGACAATACAAGCATCCTCGACACTGAGCACATTTTAATTTCCCTTCAAAGATGAGTCAACATTTGTATTTTTATTTTGGGCATGCCGTGCAGACATCTTATATGTAGAACCTGGTGGATGACAGCTGATATACTGCAAACTTGTGTATACAAATTTGTTCACCTCTGGTCAAACTTCTGTAACCTTTTGTTTGGTTAATTTTTGCTCATTCTTTCTAAAACAAATCCATCATGTTCTGTGAAATCTGCCCTTTATTCAAAGATATGGCAAAACCTTTAGATCTGATTTTTGAGATCCTAAGATTCTAATGCATAAACGGTTTCTCTGCTCATTTTTTAGCTTTATTTTTTGCCTTTTTTTTTAATTGACAGCCTAATGCTTCCCTCAGAATTTCTTCACTGGAAGAAATATTTCTCATGTTACCAACCGGAACACAAAAATGTGCCTGGCTTGTTTAGATTTTACTTCCAAACTTGCAAAGTTATGCAATAATACAGCTGAAATTTCTGTGAAAGTCAACTGGGACTAAATTCCCAGATTGCTTGCAAGGACTAAGTGCTGTCTTTCTGCACTGTGAATGGAGGATAACTATGACATTTGATTTTTCTGAATTGAATTTAATTACACCATAATACATACAGAGACAACTGTAATTGGTTTGGAAAACAATCAGTCAATGCAGATATTGGTGGTGCATTGAGCCGTTTTGTTCAGCCCTTTGTGGCGATTTCAGCGCAATCTGCATCTGAACCTAACACTGTCCACTAGTGGATATATTGATGTAACAACCAAGACAACAACGTAAAAGATGCATGGAAGTATGAGGGCGGTGATGTATAACAACGCTTGACGTGGTTATGTATGAACTTTAGGTAGCATAAATGGGCATTTAGTCTCATTTGATTGCTTATATTTAGTCATTTTATTGCAAGTGTGTCTTCACAGCTGACCAGTAGACCCCCTACTACAGAGACTGTTAAATACTCCTGAAAACCTCTTTAAAACTGAGAATATTTATGCCATTCTGAAATGATTTAACATTTGTGATCTTAGGCCAAAGACCTTGGTAAATGCTGATTTATGAATGCTAAAGTTTTAAATTGCTCTGAAATAATTACTGATTATAATAATGATAATTTGCTTAAAATATCAGTTTGTAAATTTAGGAATTTTGGAGGTCAGTTCAGTTTAAATACTTAACTAATTATAAGTAATCAATATTTCACACATGCCCAAACTTTCGCTTGCCTCTTTATTATTCTGTGTTTGCGTGCGTGTGTGCATGTGTGTGTGTAAGAGAGAGAGAGAACAAAACAGAGAAAAATGCTGTTTCTCAACGGCCAAGTTCCTCTGATATTTTCATAAATAAACACAGATCGTTTTCCATTTGCATGTGCTGGCTATTACTGCCCTGCCACACACTGACACTTCACAGTTTTTCCTCTTTTCAAATTTGCATAAGCAACAGTAAAAAAGCATCTCAACAAATATGGAAAGGAACAAAAATCTGCTTAGAAAAACAGCCCAACAAGGATGTTTCTATAAATGTAGATATGATCGCAAGAGTAGGACAGCTCTGGAAAAAAGCAGCTTTCAGCAGAATCACCACAAACAAACAGAAAATACACTGCGGAAGCTTAAGCAGCATCGACGCTCACCCATCTTGCTGTGTTTCTGGGTGAGAACGGTGACTGGTATCAGGTGGCTGGACTCTGCAATGACCTAATCCAACACAAATTGATTTGATTCCCTCTGTGTGACTAAAGTGTGGCAGCAGAAACCTCCATCTTCTGTTGACTCTGTCTATAGTTCTTGACTGGGGAAGACTGGGGAAGACTGCTGAACATGCAGCATTATCTGTTTTTAATCAACCATAATTCAGCCTCTCAAAAACAATCCAGTCATATGCTGCTTATTTTAATTAACTGCCTATAAATACTCTTTGTTAAGTAGAGCTTTACGGGGGAAAATGTTTTGCTGTCCTCCCTCTTCCTCCGTGTGTTTTGCGCTACTGAAATGTTTAATTGGAGGAGACAGGCAGAGTAATCGTTGCTTTCATGCTGAGGCCATAAAACTCCGACACCTGGCACCAGGTTTTTGGCAGCTTTGCAGCACAATAGGGGTCTGCATCCACTTCCACCTGACGCTGTGTGTATGTGTTGACCTTATTGACGCTTTAGAGGTTCACTGATCACATATGATCTTTTTCAATGATGGCCTTCTTCATACTCACTGGAGGACACAAATCCATCCTTGCGTACTTCACAATGCGCCACAGGATGTGTTATTCACAGAGTTGATCCACTGAAGTGGATCAACTTGCACTGAATGAACTCATGCTCTCAGTGAGTTGACAAACATTAATGAGATTAATAGCCTGACTGCCAAAGTAGTGTCAAACTAGAAAATCTGTTGCTTATTTTTTCCCTGATGCAGAGCAGAGCATAGAAGCTAAACAATCAGGCTTACATGGCTATCTACAGCACATCTATCTCTATACTTATCAATTTTCTGGTGTAGATTCTCAGTCATCAAAGTCATGGTAATCCAAAACGCTTGCAAAGACATTTCCTTCCATTTACGCTTTTTAAGAAGTACAAATTTCGTCCTATTCCATCACCACCACCCCCTCTTCCAGTGACAGATTTTAACATGCATCTACATACAGACTACTGGAAAGAGGCAGAATAATCCTTCACCAGCTCGGTATCATCCAGCTGACTGTCTAAGCTGAAGCCTTCAGCAGTGGGATTTAGATTTTCTTTTTTTTAATTCTGATGACGGCGCAGTCTCACAACAGAATGTGTCGTTGCTGCTTTGGGCCGCAAAGCAAAATGAAGCATTTTAGGAAAATAAAAGCTTAAATACTGTTGAGTTACTAAACTTTCAGTGCTAAAAACTCATTACATGCTTACATTTTGCATTATGTGAGACTGTGTGTACAAATATTACCATTATTCTTAAATTTTACCTTGAAAATTGTAACATATGAAAAAGGTTAGACCATAGAGTGAAAATTGTTCACGGACATTTGACTTCTTTACCTTGTAGGAGGTCATGGTTAGGATTAGGCATAAAAGACAAATCAATAGGTTATGATATTTATAAAGGATTAAGGATTTAGAAGAGTTTGTCCTAAATATGAAACTCATAATCCAGAGATCTCTGACCCTGATGTTTAACATGGGGCAGCAAATTACAATTGTGGCACATAATGAGGTTTTACTGCTTATGTAGGCTGGATACATTTGTTTAAACCACAGGCTTTCTGGACAATGCAGGAAGTGAGATAATAAGCCCAGCGAATCGGTTTCGAGCCAGGCCCCTTTGTCTTTAAATTTATGCAGGTGCAATTTCTGATTTCAGTGGAAGATAGTTTTAAAAAGACTACTTATTTTGTAAGATTTTGAGATAATTGTATTAGTTTAACTTACGCATATTGATACTATAATTTAGATGCAATGCAGCCGAAAGCTCACTTTACCATAAGTCACTAGCACAGAGAAGAGGAGCCTCACTTGAAAATCCATTGCATTCGTTTTTGACGCAACATTTTCAGCAACCTATCCCTAACCCCGAACATTGAAGAGTTGACAGACATTACAACTGACAATAATAATCTGACAAGGCAGAGTCACAACAGTAACGTACGTCTGTTCAGTCTCTCAGAACAGAGCAAAGATGCTAAAACAGCACACTTTCACCATCTGTTTTCTGTGGCCCTATGTCACACTTGGTACAAAATGTAAGCAGTGTTTCTGAATCAGCAGCATCACAACGGGCTCACAGACATGCCATCACCATGGCAACGGGTACCAGCATTTCTGTTTCATAACTTAATGAGAAGACATGAGAGGCTGCTAGTGCCCTAAGGTAGCTAAATTAATACCATGGTCAGAGCCCCCCCTGGCGTAAGAGGGGGACTGAAACAGAACCTGTATGATAAAACATCAAGGCAAATAGTCTACGTATGAAAAGATTATACATACATAAATACATAAATATGGTAGCTATATTGTGACCACTGTACACAACAATGATCTTTCACAAACACTCCTGTTGTATATCTAACTCTCTTCTTGCATTTGCGCCGTGTACTTTTGCAGAGTTTACAAAAAGTGCAGACTAGATGTGATGCAAAACTGGAAAGGAGGACTGCCTGATGTTGGTCCATGTCCTCACTGAGCTTGTCTGCCTGAGAAACATCCTGCTCCTGCTCCATTAGTATGCAAGCGTTTCACTTCACATCACAGACGGCTTTGGTGCAGCTGCTGATAGCAGAGGAGGAGAAGCAAGCACGTCCATTCAGTCAGAAAGAAGACACCAAGAGGAAGAGGACGGTCAGCTCTGCTTCAGCTAAAAAGCCACAGAAATAATTTGATCAAAAGGAAAATACAACATGACTAAAGGCACATTGACAAAATCCAGAACTATGGATGGACTGAAACAACATTTATGTTGCATACTTGAACAGTATCCTCCAAGACCCAAAAAGTTAAGCTCAAGTTGTCTGTATTTGTATTTTCTGTAGATACTTATAGCTTGATGTCCCTGTGAAGCAGAGTTACATCCTGAAGCAATTATTTTTCTGTTTTCATTTTTTCCCCAACATCCTCCCCCTCCGCTTTAGCTCTCCCTCACAGTCACAGTTATCTGTGAAAAGTCAACGCTCTGTCATTGGTGCACCGGTCAATCCTACAGCCATGCCAAAGTCTCTGATCTCTGGGGAATACCTGCTTGAAAGCATGTGCCAGGGACTATACCGTGTACTATTTGAATGAACCTGTAGACAAAGACATCATGCCAAAAATGATGCTTTAAAAACAGCTTCTTTGCAAGTCTTTGTGGTTGTTTTTGATTGATGAATGAATGAATATGTAATTGCTTTAAACTTGTACTTCTCCAATAAACTTTAATCAAAAACACACACACAAAGAATATCCGTGTCCATGTCAACAAAGATGAACCCCCCTGATTCAGTCACCACACATTGACTTTTGAGTAGCCAATAGAGTTTCCACACTTCCCTTCAGCTCACACTCTGAAAAAAGGGGGATGGTCCTGCCGTTGCACCCTTGTCTCCACTCCTCTGCTGTGAGAGCCCAGACACCAGCACACGCTGCAGAGTTCGGCCTATTGCGCACTCCACTCATACCCCCAAACACGCAGACGCACCGAGACGTGTCTTTGTTTGGGAATTTTCTCACACTCCTCATCATCACCAGAGGAGACACGTCACACAGCTTTGTGCTTGCCAAGTTTGGGGGGGAAGGTGGCAGAAGCTCCTGAACAATATGACTGGTTCATTGGGTGACATTTGCACCAACTGTGTCCTTTCCCCTCCAAGACAAAGTCAACACACAGAGTTGAATGAAGGAAAGATTCCAATGCATGTTACTGGCGTCTCAATAATAACCCATCTCCATCACATTTGTGCATCAACACTGATGATCCCCCTGCTCTTGTGTTGCCATAGTGATGTCAGTAACAGGTAACAGGTACTGCAGCACCTGAAACGTCCAAGACTAAAGGTGACCCTAATGATGCAGATTTCCAGCTCTACCAAAAGTCTTTATGAAAACAGTGATTCTGAGGCTTTCTTATCTTTGCCTCAGTTTCTGACATCTGCTGCTGATTTCTTTCCCTCAGGCGCCCTGCTAGGTTTGATGAGACAGATGTTCTGATAGACAGGTTGTACTGCTCACCTGTTCCAGCAGAACTCAGCACTGGTGGTGGATTCTGCAGACTATGTACATGTTACAGTATAATGTCCTGGATAATGTAATACACCTAGATCTTTGCAAGGTTAAACTCTCAACCAGGTTTCAATTATCTCTCTTTCTCTGTTTTTTTTAACTTAACAAAGGTTATGCCACACAGGTTTCTTCCACGTTTTCTAATCATAGTCCTTACTTCCATCTGTGTATGACCAAATATCCAGACTTGTGTGAGGATTCATAATAATCATATACCATATATGGATTGACTGCAGAGCTCACTGTCCTTAGATTACTGTTAAAATACATTTATTGATTAGATCCATCAAACGCAGTAAAAAGCGCATGGACGAAGCGCAGTGACCAAGCTATGGATTTTTTCCTTTTTGCCATCTAAATCACATTTTTTTTGTTTGTTCAGCGATTCCTTGACGGCTGTAACACGAGGTTCCACGGAAATTATTGTCTGCTATCATCCTCAAATACGCTTCATTATGACTTCACGTTTAAAATCAGGACTGATGTTTGGAAATATTCCTTCTGAAATGATGATCAACTGCGATAAGCTGCCATTTTTCTACGAGAACATGATAATTTCAGCACATGCATCATGCCACAAACAGATGGCTCTCACCTATGAAGCGCTGCGTCCTCCGTAGCCTGAATGCACGGCAGACTGCTGCAGCCGACTGTTTCTCACACCAGCAGCATCCGCAGCTCGGGGAGGTTGCGCGTGATGTGCAGATTATGTTTTGGAGTACATATATTCAGCTATGTTTCCCTGGAACAGCCAGACCTGTGGACAACACCCCGGGGTTTGCAGGATCCGTTCACTCGATGATGTTTCAGAGATGGAAAAAGCAGCAGAGCGCAGCTTCCAGAGACTAACAGCTGCCCCCCAGCGCAGGTCAGCTGGACTCAAACACGCCTGACTGTTGTGACCAAACGAGCAGCCTCACCATCTGTCCTGTCATCGCTACCATGGGAACCCAAGTCCCACCCTATACCGGGCGTGAGGAGCAATGTGGTGGTGGGATGATGCCGCAAGAAGGAGTATAGTGGCATCCCAGGGCAGAGATGAGACGCACTGACTCAAGCCTGAATTATGGTTCCGCGTTAAATCGACGCAGAGCCTACGCCGTCGGGTACGCGGCGACGCGCACCGTACGGCGTAGGCTCTGCGTTGGTGTAACGCGGAACCATAAATCAGCCTTCAGAGTTGCTGATCTTTCTGGAAGTTGTCGGTCAGGTCAGCCAACCTGCATTCATCATTTTTGATTGATTTTTTTTTTAAGCGACTCGTGGAAGAATATCAAAGGGCATTGGTCGATATAAATTTAATGACCTTATAATTAATAATTCATATTATTATGGAAGGACATGGACTTCAAAGTGGATTACATGCATATCTCTCTCCATCTTTCTGGCTCATCAATAAACACAAAAATCCTTATCATTCCCAAATCCTGACCCTATAAATTCACAACCCAAACTTTAACCTAAACTCAACTCATATCTTACACCAAGAACCCTAAAATTACACTATATGTTGACTCATTACAATCTGGATTTTGTGACTGTGCTCATGTTGAACAATATACACCTTGATTGAAGGGAAACTACTCTAATCATATCTAAACATAAATCCATTCCTCTTCACTTTTGAATATAAGCAGTTCACTAAATTGTTGTTGTTTTTTTTTGTAATATTCTTATAATTAAGTTTGAGTTTCTCATGGGTCCTGCCTAATTCAGTCACAGGCAGACAGCACTATAGGTGCTTACTCATGCATACCAGTAAAATCGATTTCCAGTGACTTCTTATAACTTTTCCTTTTCTATTATAAAATCATACAGATAAACACACATATCACATGCAGCAGGATGTGGAGGACAAATAAGACATAACATCAGCAGGTCTGCAAATGTTTCTACAAAATTGTGATTTCCATTCAAGAATATGAATAATATTGTCAATTCAGCCTTGAAAACATTTCAATCTAGTAGTATTTTTGCAAACAAATCAGCTATGTAATGAAGAGAAATGGTAGAGAAAGTTAGTGTTGAGTTAGTGTGATTTTTGAACTCCATGCAGTTTTATTTCTTGACCATTTCTGAATAGAAATGTGAAATACACAGTTTGAAACACTGTAAAAGTAACTTCATGACCTTTAATGTGGGTTTCTGTGACATATTATCCTCTTCATCCAGTGCTCCAGGTTAAGCTCTTCTATAATGCGCTGAAAACCTGTTCTGAGGACCAGAAATATGTCACGTTCAGCTATTAGTGTCCAGGGAAAGAAGTGCAGGGCATCACAAAGGACTTATGCCATGGACCCAAAGCTTTGGAATAACTATCTTTTCCTTCAAGCAGAAAATCTGTAAGCACCATTTGGTTCAAGAAGTAATTGCTTTGAAGTCTGTGTTGTTTTTATCACTAAAACCTCATTTCTTTTCAATCACGTGAAGATTTGATTTGAGAGCATTCTGATGGAGACCATAAAAAGTAAAGTCATCTCTAAAAGCTTTTGCTCCGGATGGTACTCCCACGAGTCTGTGAGCTCACTAACATTAGTAAACTGCGTCTGACTTAACTGCAGCATTTTTACGCTCCGCCTCTTATGTCACGGGCAGTTCTCATTACTCATATAAGTCAGGCAGCCGTCCGAAGGTCCATGTTGCACATGTTGGGGCTTGATGACTTATATCTTCTTCAAACAGCCTTGCTTTGAGGTGATAATTATGTGTAACATCTCACCATGTCTAGACTATATAATCATTGGCACACCAGGAAAAAAAGATCTCCTGATGGGGCGGCCAAACCATTAGTCCACTTACTTCCATCTCTCATTACATTTTCCTCTGTCCTTTTATTTATTTATTTATTTATTCATTCCATAGCATTACTGCTATGAGTAAAAATTGAGAAATTTACATTAAATGGTTATCTGCTGAAACAAACAACCTTATTATAATACTTGGAAAATGAAAATGACATCCTTGTGCAGTTTCTTTCACACATTATATCAAGTAAATATAAATTGCATCTCCTTTTAAAATAGCAATTCTTGCACCAGGCAACCCTCAGTGATTTTGCTTGATTGATTAGTTAATGGTGTAAAGTAACCAACTATTCACAGACAACATATATTTATCATCATCCAGACACGTGCACATGTTACGATGATCTTCTAACCCTTTTTTTCCCTGATAAAAAACACATTATCATGATAAAGAGACAAAGACCCCCAGAGAACTTGTGCATTTCCTCACAACATGAATGATAGAAACACATCCAAACGCTTGCAAGCTCATACTTACACACAGGAGTCCATATGTTGAAAAAGAAACACTTCGTTTAATCTCAGACCTGTCACTTGTTTTCTTTTCTCCCTTCCTGTTCGCTCATCCTCCTTGTTTGCACTCTAAGGGGAGTAGTGAAAATGACAACTTTTTCACCAGTCTCTGTCTGAGCTGCAGCTTCAGGAGCTGCCAAGCTGCTTCTTCACCCAAATCACAGCTACCGAGGAGGAATGTGATTATCTCTGCAGTGAGGAGAAAATATAGAAGACAGATGTCGTACAGGATTTACTCACTTGCATTATAATTAAGCAGATGAGTTTACATTTTCAGCACAGGGGGGAATAAACACTAGTTTGCAGGTTTCTTCTTTTATAAGTAGCACAATCTGGATAAAGTTAATAAGCATTTATGCTTAGAAGGTTATAGGCTAATTAAAATGTCCCAAAAGTACTGTACAAGCCTGCATTTTGGAGCATGTATTACAACTAAATAAGTTGTTGACTGCATCCAACATGTTGACTGGTATTCTGGTACTGTCTATACTTTGTAAAAACTGCTCAGGTTCTCTTAACAGACCTTTTCCTGAAGGTTCTTCATTTCTCACCATGAAGAAGCGTGTACAAAAGGAGGACAGGGGCCCTTTGTGTGAGATTGTTCTTTATTTTGCTGTTAGACATGCAAAGTATGAAAAATAACTTTTAATTTACCATTACAATTTATTTTAATACAGTTCAACAATATGGAAAGCCACATTTTATTTTAGCCTTTTCTATAGGTCCTAAAAAAGGTCGAATGGCCCTGTGTTTAGCTGATAGACATTTGCAAATGTCATTATTACTGGTAACAGAAACAACTAAGCATTTGTGCTGTAACAACAAACACTTTAAATGATTGTTATTTGGAACAATATTGGAACTTGTAAAGTTATACTTACTTTATAAAACTGAGTGATATTAGGATGTAGCTTCATGTCAGTGAAGTCCAATGGCCTCAAATTCTCATACATAGCATGTTTTACACATAATAAATATTATGTAGAATATTTTTTTTAATAAGACATGAAATATACAGTATTTATGTCACAGTAATTTACTGTGGTACAATCTTAAACTACAGGGTTTTTCAAGTTATTCTTACTTCTTATAAAAGACAGAATGATCCCTGTTTCTAGTTGTAATATTTAGTACACAATGAATATATTGGGTAAATGCATGTTAAGTACATATGTATTAATTACAGCTTGGGAGTATGTTTCTTCAGAAGCGTTGTGATGTTTGAAACATTTACCATGGGAACCGGTATCTTTCTACCAGCTCAGAGACTTTGAAGTAAATTCAAAACTCAAAATGTGCGTGCATGCACAATTTTTAACTGACAAATCATAATTTCCCACATTAACCTGCAGTGCTTGTGATGGAGTTGCCATGGCAATGACTACCAACCAGGAGAGGCAATGCAGCATATCCAGCGGTTTATTAGATCTCCAATCACATACCCCCCTCCACATGGCCATGTGGGAAAACCAGTCCCACAGAAACACTTGCCCTCTATTTTACCTCTTTCAACTTCTAGCTGCATAAACTCTCTCCACATCATTATTTAGTTTGTTTTCTCTTTCCTCGGCAGCGCTTGTTTTCAATCATGTTCGGGTTGAGTAACGAATGTGAAGTGATGATTGAAAAGATGAGCACTGGAGGAAAATGCAATCATTTGTGATGACACACATTCGTGTTAATTTACCCAAGATTTATCCAGAATATGTACAATATTATTGGTGCAGAAAAGGAGAGCACTTAATTTATAAAGATGATAAATATGTAATATGTTTTGATTTAATTTTCTTGATCACAATGGACAGTTTCATGCTGCCTTCAGATGTTGCAGGAACAGATACCTGCCTCTCGGCATGTAGATCATTCGTTTGTCACACACCCATTGTAGCATTAACAGCTTCTGCACAGCTATTATAAATCCTGCTGGATAAACTGCAAATGTTAGTTTATTTATGCTCACAAACACACCAGGATTGTTGTCTGTATTTTTTTTTTTACATAATCCATTGTGTCTCATCACAAGGACCGGTGGAACACAGTCAGTCTTTAGATACAGACAGACAATATGATGCAGTCCAACACAAATGACAATAAACAGCCTCGAAGACTCCGCTCACAGCTGGATCAGTACCACTCAGTCTCAGCATAAATTTAACATTATATGCTTTGCTGAATTTTCTGAAGAGTCTTTAAATTGCATGGCAGTAGAGTGTACAGGTAGTATTCTGGGGAAACACCTTTGTTCGCCTTCTTACTGAGCGCTGAGGAGATCAGTATCATTCCTTTGTCTGAGCCCATGGAGCTTCGGCCTGGAGAGAAAGAAGTGATATGAAACCCTGTTGGTCTACCACGAGTCTGTCTGGAGGAGCATGTAAATAACTACCCGTGCTGTATAGAAGATTAAAAATGATAGTACTGTCTATGTCGGACTCATGGATGTGTCAGAATTGGTCGTAATGACCACAGAGATGTTGAGGTCCTGACTCCCGTTACGTATGTCGATTTGTATTAGTGTCCATATTAGAGCCTGCTGCTAAGCAACCAATCACAGCTGCTTAAAAACAACACAAATCCCTTTCTAATTGCTCCTGAGTAAAGCAATTGAGCTCCTGGGGGATGACTTTATTCAGATTTGCCAGAGTGCTTGATTTGTTTCAGCCAATCAAAATCAGGCCTAAAACATTCTGAATCCTTTGTATTTGCAGGCACATGCATGTGGGTTACCTGCATGCTCATTTAATTAATGCAAAAATAAATCAAAAAGCTAACTGCTCTTGGGCGTGGAGCCAAAAAATAAATTGAAAGATTTTCACTTTGACATCTTTAACTATTCATCACGTTTGTCTTTTAGACAAACGTGAATTTCAAACAGCTGAGATTTCTCTTTTCTAACAGTTATTCCCAAAAGAACAGCACATTCATTTTGATGGACACGTGAAACCAGCAGCCTTTTGCCCCACTGATGTTTTGCAGAGGAGCAGAGGGAAAAGACTGCCTGAAGTTAAAAGATTTTTTTGAAAACTTTTCCATCTGAGACACAGCTGGGGGACATGTGAAAAAAAGTGCTTTCTTGTTAAATCATTGTCGAATTACCTGAAGTCTTCTCCTTGCAGCTCCACAAGAAAGGAGTAACGAGGATGCCTTTACCATCTGTGTCTCATCATTAAGTAATTATCAGTGTGTTGAAATCATGGAACCGTTAAAGCTGCGTTTCATCTCCAGAGACAAAAGCAAAGAAACATGGGAGGGTTTATAATTAATAATGAAAGGCATTTATTTAGTGTTTGGATTTTTGTAGGTCAGTACAACACAGATTGCCATCACAGTTTTCACTGGAAAGCTGCAAATGTCGTGATATCACCTCATCAAGTAGTTGTCATTTCATGACCAATGAGAGGCTTTCAATTCCTGATGCCAACACTTCAGAATGTGCACAAATACAGGTATGTGAAAAAGCAAACGTGCCTTCTTTCAATGCTAAAGGGTCATACATTCAAAAGTAAACTTAATAATAATATTATAATAATATTTTACAAATACTTTGCTCCTTACCAGGTTTTAGAATAACCAAAATAGAATGAAACCAAGGTAGAAAGCAGAAGCCTCGTGGAGAATGATTTATACGTCATGATTCAAGAACTTTTAAAAAACAGCTTTGCCAGTAACAACTATGTCATGAGTCTCTCACATCATTGTGGAGGAATTTTGCCCAAATCTTCGTTACAAACTTGGTTCAGTTCATTGACACATGTGGAAGTTTATTTATGTACAGCTCTCTTTGGTTCTCTTTAGTCTGGGCTTTGAGTTAGCCATTGCAATAACTTGTTTTCTGTTTCTACCATTGTGGTCGGACAGATAGTCTCCATACAGGGATTTGCACGTGTGGAGTTTGTCTGTTCTCTCCGTGCTTGTTCAAAAACATGTTTGGTACGGTCATTTGTGATTCTAAATTGGCCATAGAAGTGAGTGTCAGTGTGTGTGTGGTTATTTGTCTACATTTGACCATGAGATGGACTGGCGACCTGTCCAGGATGTACCCCAGCCTCTCACCTGAAGAGAGCTTCTATAGGCTGCAGCAGATCCCTGTGAATCTCCTTAATAGGAATGAACAAGAATAGATAACGGATGGCTGGATAGACCCATCTCAACAAGCACGGTCTTGCTTAAAAACATGTAGTTCAGGACTCTGGGTCTTAACAAGTAATACTGAGCATGTCTGCATTAGTAATTTTTCTGTTCAGCTCTTTTTGTGTTCATTTGAGAACGAAAAATCAGTGCATCTCCCCATCCTCCATCCTCAACCCCCTTTTGCTCACTCCTCCCTCTGCTGCGCCAGCTGAACAAAGACAACTGGTCTTTGTTGGCTGCATGCTCTGTCTGAGGCTGAGACTTGGAGCCAGAATGCCTTTTTATTGATGCTGGTGGCAAAGATAGGAGTATTGCTGCAAATGTGCATGCCTGTGGACAGCAGATATGTGAGGAAGTGTTAATGCTAGATAAAAATGTTAGGCCTTGGCCCTCTATTTAGATCACAGGTGCCTTTTTCAGACGTGTTAAAAAGACACGCAGTTAAGAGAGCCGAAACAGCTGTTTCAATAGAAGAGCTTCACCCAGCACCTTTTCTTCTTCAAAACACTGATGCTCTTAGTGTTTTAGCTTCAAAAGATCAGCTTTAAAAAACAAAATATTCTGCACAAAGTCCTTCCATCTCTACATCTTGCATGTGCTGTTTTTTATTTGCAAGGAAATGGACCCAGTGAGCACATTGACTTGGCTAAGATGACAATCCTGGCCACCACGACTGAGGGGAAATGAGCTGGAGTGATTCGGACCGTGGGGGTAGGGGTGGGGGTGGATACAGGCAGTGATGGAATTTTTTTTTCTCTTACCCCGCCCACTTCTGTCTATATATGGTTGGACTGAGGCGCTGGGGGTGTTTGGGCCAGTGATACAGTAGTTGAGGAGGGTGCATGGCACCAGACTAGTCTGCTTTCCACAACATAATTCTTTGTATACATTTTTCCGATAAACCATCCATCCGATAAACCATAGCCGACTTAATGTTCATCCTGATGTATTATTCATTTTTTTGCATGATAAGTATGGCTTGTTATTTTTTTTTTTCCTTATTCTTCAGTTGCTTCTGTTTTCTCAGCCTCCAGCTTGTGTTTCTTGATATTTCTGGGAGGTTTTGACCTTGTTGTTTTTGCCCCTGTGACTTGGATACCTCTCTCTGTCTGAGTGATCTACTGATCGAATAAATCACCACTGACTGTCCCTACCTGTCTGAAGTCAAGCACTAGAGTCCAGACTGCTTCGCTCCTTGTCAAAAGGGTTTGCCATTAATTATTTCAATTCCACAATGGCAGTACATTTATAATTGCAGATGTCAGTGAATTTGGATATGTCATTTTTATACCATGCATATGTTTGTAAGCCTTTCAGTGAATGGAATGATTTAACTTACCGGTAATTTCCTGATTAACTAATATCAATTCATGGGAAGTTAAAGAGCGCAACTGGAGTGTGTGGCTATACGCCTTTATAATTCAAGCTATCTCTCTATCTAAAGAGAAAATTAAAATGCCATGGACAAGATAATTGGTGAGTGAAGGGTTGCCAAGGGCAGAAAAGCTTCAGAACATTTACATTAACGTTTTTTAACATAGTGGAAAACCTTCAGATATTCAGAGAGCTCTGTTGTGAAAAAATTGTGAGAAACACAGGACCTTTTTGAAGAAAAGATCTGAATAAGATTTATTTTAAATGCTTGATTGTGCGCGTGCACGCACACACACACACACACACACACACACACACACACACACACACACACACACACACACACACACACACACACACACACACACACACACACACACATGCATACACACATACACACAATATCTGGTGTCCTTTAAGGCATTGTTGAATCAGTATTGTAGGAATCGACCTCAGCGGGTGATCGCTGCACATCTCACAACACACCATCATTTCTGAAACTAATTGCGGCTTCAGGATCCAGCACGGTAATTTGAAGACATTTGGGTTTTAAAAAAAAACAAAAAACAACTCTAAATCAATACAGACTGTGCTTCAAAGGGACACAGCAAAGCAGTGTTTCAACTCTACTGAGACTCATTATGTTTTAATAATTATGAACGCTGAGTAATGTGTTGCCGTCTGTTTGACCCCGGCGCTCAGCTTTGCAGCTGTCTTTAGTAAGCCGCAAACTTTAAAACAAACTTTTAAATGCAGTGAGTTTTTTTCTTATTCCGTAATGGATTTGTGGTGCAAAACACAACAATCCCAAATCTCAACATTATTATAGAGGAATTAGTGACCTATCACGCAACTTTCAAGCAAATCAATACAAGAAAATGTATCCCTGCTTTTTTTCCCCAAAGTTGTTTTTTCTTTTTGTTTCTCTCATTTTGTACAGAACAAACAGATTTTAAGAGACAAGAAAAAGTCTGCTTGTCCCACTCTCAAATTAATCAGCCTTTCAATGATTTTTTTTCCCTTTATTTTCCCTTTTTTCTCTTTTTCTTTGTTTTCTTTTTTCCCTTTATTCTCCTTTTCTTTGTTTTTCTTCTTTCTTTTTTTCCTTCAATGATTAAAGCATGGAGCCAACAACCTTATGAAACAGCAGCATTTATTAATTAAGTTTTTTTTTCTGTGAACCTGATACCTATACTTTGCTGCCTTTAATTGAGATCTTTTTATATGAAATACTGCCTTATAAGAAGCCCCTTTGTATTACAAATGTGAAGCCACTAAAATACTCATTTCCAAGGACTGATTTGTTGTTACCGAGGCTGTTGGCCACCACTCCTGCCCTTTTATAGCATCCTGCAGCCTGTATCAGCTACAATGAAATGCTTTTCTGTCAAAGCTGATTCAATATACCAGGATGATTTCTGCTTATTCATCATTCACAGCTATTATTTCTGTTACTGCTCCAAACACTAAAGCAGCGCTGGCAACCTTGGTGTCAGTATGTGTGGCTATACTTGTTCGTGGGGTTGCTCTACACGCTATTACATGGCTTTTTTCGGTGTTACACTGAGACTTGATCAGTCCCTTTTCAAAGAGAACAATGCACAGATACAGACAGAAATGACAAGATCACCAGTTAGATCAGTGTCGGCCTCCTGTGAGGTCTCGGTAGAACCACAGCAGTGTTACCCTTCCCACTGCCGTGGTTCTTGTCACTCGTCACATCCAGACAAACATGAATTTTAAATATTAACAAGGTCTTCAGACAAGAAGTGACACTCACTGTGAGACAGTGGCACAGACGGTGTGAATGGTGGCTGCAGGAGGAAATTGATGAGTTTTAATGTGGATTAGTTGGTTTTTTTTTTAAAGAAAAACATGAAAGGATGTAAAAATGTATCTTTTACAATCTTGGCCTATCCAGAGGAAATAGGCAATCACATCACTGAAGAAAAATATTGAAAGACAGGTTATAACTCACTAAAAAGTTAGTTTTTCCCTTCCAATGTTATTAGCTCTATTGGTTTACATTAAGGGAATTGTTAAAGCACTGGGGATGTGAGAGAACACAGGTTTTCTAATAAGAGATGGAGGACAGAGGGTTACGCAGTGGGACATAAAGTACTTGAATAAGAAGAAACATGAGACTGAGAGTTTTCCTTCAGCCATGGCAGAAGAGAAATGTTCAGTATGAGTCAGGTCTATACTGTATGTTCCTGCTGAATTGTTATGCTAACATCCAACATATATGCCCATTTGACATCGAGCCAAAGGGTAGACAGTCATGCCAGAAGCACTTCTTACACGTCTAAGACTAAAAATGTACGCCAGCATATTCTAAGACTGCTGTTTGACTCCAGTCTGACTGTCAACCGGAGACATGTCGCTCCCATCATGGAAATGAGGCAGTATGCTCAGGCACACATCTAGTCCCTCAGTGGAGAGAATGGTTTCATTTGGTATTTAAATGGGTCAAACTGTGGTGATTTATTCATGCTCTGAGTCTTTAATGCCACTCAGCTTGACAGGCAAGTCGTAGGCTCACCCAACAGAAATACTTCCTGCTTCTCAATCTCACCCCTTCTGGATATATATGTGAATGTAAAGTACATTATACAGTAATTCACTGTATGCTTTTTATGTGTCTATATAAGTGTAACTATTGGTCTATGTAATTATAGCAATACATCAATGCAGACTAGAATAAACCTCTTTATTGCGTGAATTTTACAGCAATTTTAGTGACTTATTATAACTATACCTGTATATAATGTACAGGCAGATTAAAAGAAAAACCTAAACACCTGACAGTGAAGGCATCCTGAGGTTCTGTTACACTGGGAGACGAGTGGGTGTTTTAACTGCTCATCCACACGCTTTATGTTTTTTTCTTCTTTAATGTCCCCCCTTTTTGTCTGCCTGGATTATTATTATTATTATTATTATTATTATTGTTGTTATTATTATTATTATTATTATTATTATTATTATTATTATTATTATTATTATTATTATTATTATTATTATTATTATTATCATTTTGTAGCATAAACTTACACTGTGATTACTAAAGAAAAGGCTCAGTATTCTGATAAATACAGTCATCTGAAATCCATCCCAAAGTCAGATATCACTGAGTGTAAGTCATATATGGTATAAGCTACAAAAATGAAACAAAAATAGGAAAAAAATCTGATTGTTACAAAGCCCAATCCCCTGGGATATGAAGAACAAAGCGATCAGAAGAAGAAAAAACATGACATAACTCCACTTGCTCTGATGTTATCTTTGCAATGTACCTTTCCTCCATCTGTATTATTCCTGATCCTGCATCACCCCTTTCAATCTCCCTTTGAAATCTTCTGACTGGTCCATCTGCTTTTATTGGCTGCAGGTCACCTGTATCAGTGAGTGAGACAAAAGAGCGCCTGCACTCTTCACTGCACTCAAACATGAAGAAGAAAAAAAATCCTTTGAGACAATCATATACATGGCCAGCCACTGCCCCCACAGAGCAGCTTTGTATTATTCACACTTGGTAGGTGTGAATGAGGGAGAAGGGGAGAAAGGAGAGCAGAATAACAACAAGACGTTGACCCATGATTTGCCTGTGGTGAGAGGCCTCACAAAGACCTCCTAACAATGTGTCGAACAGGATGAGATTCTTATCAAGGTCACCAGACAAAAAAAAGGCTCTATTTCTTAAACATTCATAGCTTATAAAAGAGTTATCTCTCTTTGTGTGTATAATAAGTGTCATAAAACTGTCATCTTGCACATAAAGTGTCAGAGTACCCTTTTTTGATTTTTTAGTGTTTAGTTTTTACTGTATCCACTGTCTTTTTGTCTTAAAGACCTCTTGAAATTTCCATTTGTGTGCTCCAGTTAATAAGTTGCATGTCTGTGTTTATGATATATTTTCTCTATAAACCACATGTTGCTGAGTTGTAGAAAAAAATCTTCTTATGCTTGCATTTGTAATGCCTTTACTTAGACATCCAGAAGGGTGTTAGAGGTGATTGGAGATTGAGATTGGAAATAATGATAATTAAGCAAAAATCCCTGAAATTGTTTTTATTCATTCATGTGGTTGACCTAGTAAGCCCCAGACCAGAGGGGTAATCATGGTTAAAGCATATGCACAGATATAAGCATCATTTGAAACAGTGGAGCAAAAACAAAAACAAAACAAAAAAAAAACTCATCATAGAAATTCTGCATTTAAAACTTAAACTTAATAGAATAACACAGATTAATATCATGACAGTATTATTTTATTCACGCTAGGGAACATATGCAAGAACCATATTCTCCTTGTGTTTAGTCTTGTCCACCTGCAGGTGCTGGGTACAAAAGTAGCCAAAAAGAACTGGCACTGTTTTCCAGGCCTTGGAAACCCACAGTAATTACACTAATACACCACCCTCTAAGCAGGCTCATTTGTTTAGCCTCCAATAGGGCTCACCAGATGGTCCCTTGAGCCCAGTGTTTTTCCATATTTATGAGATGAAGTTTGACCCTGCCACCTCTGAAGGGCTGACCTCTACCCTGGACTCTTTAGGGCATCAATAGGATGTGGAACAGGACTGAGGCTGAGGCATTGCACGTGAAGCACCCACCCCCCGCCCACAGTCGCACGAGTGAGTGCCAGACCCCTCTGAGCGAAGACATTTGGATGTGTGTGAGCACCAGGGTTAGCCAAGCCTGCTGAGCTTTCACAGAAGTTCCCAGGCCCTGATGGGGCGTTCTCTCTGCAAATAAACATCTGTCCTAACCACATGGAGCCCCATACGCTGAAGGGTGGGAGGGGTTTGGAGTGCACTAACGAAATACAAACAAGTCGGGCTAATGATGTCACAGCATGTCATCAGTGTTTAAGTGTGTTTTGTTGAACTCTGACCTGTCTGCACAATGTTTTCCTGAGCATACACAACCTGTGGGAACACATTGTGTGATCATGAGTCCAGCTCATGTTTTGTTTTTATTGTTCAGCCAGCAGTCACTTAAGGTCCTGGCAACAATTGAAGCGTTGTATTATTGCAGAAAATTTCAAATTTTCAGAGAAAAGAGGAAATGCAAAAGACTAGGGCTGAGAATAAGGACTTTGAATGTTGGGACTATGACAGGAAAAGCTAGAGAGTTGATTGACATGATACAGAGAAGGAAGGTGGATATTCTGCTGTGTTCAGGAGACAAGGTGGAAGGTAGCAAAGCTAGAAGCTTTGGAGCAGGGTCCAAGCTTTTTATCATAGCATCGATGGGAAGATAAATGGAGTAGGAGTTATCTTGAAGGACAAGCTTGACAGGAATGTTCTCGATGTGAAAAGAGTATCGATAGAATGATGAGTCTGAAGCTGGATACTGAAGCATGATGTTCAATGTTGTTAGTGGTTATACTCACTCATACACACGGATGTAAATTAAGAGAGAAGGAGGAATTCTGGAGTGAGGTAGATGAAGTGATGAAGAGTATTTCCAGAGTTGAAAAAGTAATGATTGGTGCAGACTTCAATGGAGAATTTGGAGAAGGCAATAGAGGTGACGAGTAAGTGATGGGCAGGTTTGGTGTCCAGGATAAACATAGCAAAATAATGGAAATGGCAGTAATGAATACTTTCTTCCAGAAGAAGCAGGAACATAGGGTCAGTTGTAAGAGTGGAGGTAGGAGCACACAGGTGGATCTTGAGTAGGTGATGAAAGAAAACAGTGACTGCAAAGTAGTGGCAGATGTGTAGCCAGATAACATAGGATAGTGGTGGGTAGAATAACTCTGGTGGTGAGGAAGATGAAGAGGACAAAGGCAGAGCAGAGGATGATGTGGTGGAAGCTGACGCTGTTGTGTGGCTTTCAGAGAAGAGTTGAGACAGGCACTGGGTTGTCAGGAGGTGCTTCCAGACGACTGGACAACTACAGCTAATGTAATGAGGGAGACAGGTAAGAGAGCACTTGGTGTGTCATCTGGTAGGAAAGTAGACAAGAATACTTGGTGGAGAAATGAGGAAGTGCAGGAGCTTGTACAACAAAAGAGGTTAGCTAAGAAGAAGTGGGACACTGAGATGACTGAAACAGGTAGACAGGAGTATAGGGAGATGCAGCAGAAGGTGAAAGTAGAGGTGGCAACGGCCAAGCAAAGGGTGCATGGTGATTTGAATGCTTGGTTGGACAGTAATGAGGCAGAGAATGATGAGGCATAAAGATAGAGATGGAAAAGATGTGTAGCAGGCTGGAGTGATTCAAATATAGAGATGTAAATGTGTTGACAGTGCCAGAAGTGTGATGGTAAGAGGGAAATAGTACTTTGAAGAGTTGATGAATGACGAAAATGAAGAACAGACAAAGTGACCATTGTGGTCTAGGAGTTAACAAAGATAAGTAAGGCTGAAGTGAGCAGGGCATTGAAGAGGATGAAGAATGGAAAGGCAGTTGGTCCTGATGATATACCTGTGGAGATTTGGACGTGTCTAGGAGAAGTCGCAGTAGAGTTTTTGACTAGGATATTCAACAAGATTTTAGTAAGTGAGAGGATGTCCAAATTATGGGAAAGAGTCATGGACTAGACGCAGTGTTTCTCAATCCTGGTCCTCGTGGGCCCCTGTCCTGCACGTTTTAGATGCTACCCTGCTTCAGCACACCGTGATAAAAGTACCTGTGTCATCAACAGAGTTGTGCAGACCTTGGTGACAAGCTAATGAGGACCTTTAATTAGAATCAGGTGTGTTGGTGCAGGGAAACATCTAAAACGTGCAGGACAGGGGCCCACGAGGACCAGGATTGAGAAGCACTGGACTAAGGGCAGTAGTGAGCATTTGTGAACAGCTGTATGGTTTCATTTACAGTACTACAGAAATAATATTTGCTTGAAGATTTTGACGATAAAGTACAGATAATGTCAGAGGGAGCTGCGTCTTTAAACCTTGAGAAACCATATGACAGAGTGCCAAGAGAGGAGCTATGGTATTGTATGAAGAAGTATGGAGTAGCAGGGAAGTATGTTAGAGCGGTGCAGGACATGTATGGTTAGCTGTAAGACAGTGATGAGGTGTGCTGTCGGTGTGAAGGAGGAGTTCAAGGTGGAGGTAGGACTGCATCAAAGATCGGCTCTGGACCCCTTCTAGTTTGCTATGGTGATGGACAAGCTGAAAGAGGAGTTTAGACAGGAATCTCTATGCACTGTTATTCAGATGACATTCTGATCTGTATTGAGACCAGGAAGCACGTGGATGGAAATCTAAAGCGATGGAGATATGCCCTGGAAAGAGGAGAAATTAAGCTTAGCTACAGTAATACAGAATACATGTTTGTGAATGAAAGGAACCTAAGTGGAACGGTGAGGCTACAGGGAGCCAAGATAAAGAACGTGGAAGATTTTAAGTATTTAGGGTCAACTGTCCAGAGCAACAGAGAGTGTAAAAAAGAGGTGGAGAAGCGTGTACAAGCAGGTTGGAATGGATGTGTCACGGTTTTAGGTTTATGTCACGGTTTTGAGTTTTTTTTACAGTTTTTGTATCGAGGTTCCTGGTTTATTTTGAAATCTCATGTCCATGTCCTTGTGCTTTTGGAGGCGGCAAAAACAATGCTGCACTGGTGGCGTTTGGTGGACCCAAAAGCCTCCCGGCATACCACAAACGGCAACGCCAGCACCGTCGTCATCAGGCACCTCACCATGTCCCTGTTCCAGGGGTGGTCCCGCAACCCGTCTCCGTTCCCCTGCCTGTGCCCGAGCCGGCACCCAGGCTCCTGCCCAGACCTCTGCCATAGCCCCAGCCAAGGACTCTGTCCCTGCTCCCACCACAGCCCCAGCCAGGGAGTCTGCTCACGCCAGCCGAGGACCCAGCCCAAAGGCCGAACCCCTGAACTCTCCCGCCGGTCAGTCCGGCCCCAAGACCAGGCCCCCTGAACACTGTGTGTTGGCCTGCTAAAAGAAGCTAAAAGCCTCTACCAATCATTGTCACCCAAACAAAACACAGCTTAAACCCCATGCAATTATATGGACATGAAGCAAAAACAGCACATATCCACTGCAGTGCTTCTGCAAGTTTCACTACCTTACACAAACTGTAAAGTAGTGAAAAATTCTAAATATTTATAAAAATATGCTATATTGCTGTTTTTTTTATTCTACATGGTGTATGTATATATTTCACATTTAATTTGAATTGTTAGTAATAGCTACTCCAGTTGGGGTCAAACTTAAATTTTGTTGCATGGTCTTATTTGAATGGGAAAATGTATGAGAAACATAGATACAGGTGTGTGTGAGTTTTCAAAACAAGGCAAAAACAGTTGTATTTGGATGGAATAAATAACCAAAGTAGTGTAAATGTAGTGGCACATATGTGCCAAAATGTGCCCAAATGGCACATTTAGTGGTTCCATCTGGGCATAACTTTTTTAAAACAACTTAAAACCTACTCAGGGTTACTTTTTGAGCCTGAACTATGGCACACTTACTCATCAGATATTACTTTACCAATTCCTCCAATCAAATGTGCCTTGATTTAAAGGTGTTTAAATCAGTTTTCTACTGAGTTCCAAATGGATTTACTCTGACACAGTAATGCACATCTTGATTCGGAAACCTCTGTAGTCATTTTGCTTTACTTTTTTTTGAGACCAAGATTATACATACAACCAGCCAGCTGACAGTCTTGCCTGTGCCCGGGACAAAATAATCTAAGATGGGCCACCCTGCGCCCGGATCGCTCCTTCTCCCTCTTCCTGCCTGTAGCTGGGTCTCTCTCCTCTGTGTCTCATCTTCTCTGACGGAGCTACCAAACTCAACTGTTTCTGTCAAAGATAACGTTTGGTGTCAGGTTTTTATACAAGCTAATGGACGACATTAGAGGTTCTACCACTATTTCAAGGACAATTAGGAAGAAAACCAATAACAAGCTTTTATGTAACTCAAATACTACATATTTTTTCCACAAATAGGCATATTTTGAAACATTTTGAAAAATGATTCCATAATTTAATGAGGGCCCAGTTCTGGGCCCCCCTACCCTGGGCCCGGGACAACAGACCCGTTTGTCCCCCCCTATCGGCGGGCGTGATTAGTATCATTATTATTTTATGATTTTGGTTCAAAAATGTATATTTAAGTGAAATGAATTCTAAAATATTACTAATCTTATCTTGGGTTATGACTATACAACCCGCCAAACCAAGGACAAAAAGAAAACATGTTGAGAAAGAGGCTAAAGAACCAGACTCACAAAAGCAAACACAAAGAAAACAAAAGAAAATTAAATAATTAAGTCAGTTCCTAATTAAATAAATAAAATATAAAAATAAAAAATAATTTACTAGAACAATTTAAAATGTGGAAATACAAATATACCTATCTGAGGTAAATGAATAGATGTAAATATTGAAATAAAATTAAAAAATATATATATAGCCTAATGACTGAAAAATTTGGCCAGATAAAAAAATAATCAAAGCATCAGTAGCAGTTCATGATGCATATGCATAGTTCATTTGTATGCATTTGCTTATTTATGTCTGATATTCTAAAAATATTTACTATATAATACAGTGTAGTACAGTATATAGTACATTTAAAAGATATATTTTAAAATATAATTCTATGTAGTTTTTGCATTTTTAGTTTTGTGGTGTATATATATATACATATAGTATTTGTGGGTTTTTCAGTTTTTTCCAGGTGATTTTGCTTTCTATTTATTGATTTGTTTCTACTTTTCTTACTCCCACTTGCTTTTTCCTAATCTTGTAAATTTGACTCCGACCATGAACAATGTTTTTTACCTTCATATAAGTTACTTGTCATAGGCCTAACTGGCAAACTTATTTCCATTAAATTCCATATATTTTGATGGATAATTCCCAGAAATTTGAGATCCGTACATCCATAAGCCCCTGTTTTAATATAGCATGTGAAAAATGACCAAAATATTCTAAGCCTAAACACAAACTATAATCATCATATATTAGACAACTTTGCATGCTCTATCTGTCACGGTGTGGTTGTGTTAAAGACCCAAATGCAGGAGAGCAGGAAGCAGGTGTTCACCAAAAACTGGGTTTATTGAACCAAAACCAAAAGTGCTGCTGTGCAGGATCAAAAAAGGCTGAACAAAAAACAGGAATCCAAAACTAGACGAGGAGACATGGAGGGAGCAAACAGTACGAACCAGCAGGGAGCAGGAAAAGACAAGACCAGATATACAACGGGGATAATGAGACACAGGTGCGGACAATCAGGGCAGATGGAAAACAGGAGGGACAGAACGAAAGTTACGCCTGTAACTACGGTTCTATGAGTCCCGGATGACCGCCAGGCGGTGCTGTAAGCACTGGATATCTCCCCTCGCGCATGCGCATTTCGAGTACAATACCAACAATGTCACGTCACCCGTGACCCCTGCATGACCCCCGGAAGGGTATATCTTCCGGCGTCAGCATGGGATCTTCTCCTAGAATCTTCTCGCGAGAGCACGAGGATTCGGAGTGACCGGCAGGCCTGGCGGTCATCCGGGACTCATAGAACCGTAGTTACAGGCGTAACTTTCGTTCTATTTCGTCCCTACTGACCGCCAGGCGGTGCTGTAAGCACTGGATGACGAATACCAACAATGTCACGTAGGATCCCGGTCACATACCTCACTGACCAGGGGCAGAAGGACCCGGGAGTAGAACCACGCCCAATGGTTGGGAGTGGCGACATTGATCCGGTAAAACCTGGAGAACGTGTCTGGCGACGTCCATGAAGTCGCGGTGCAGATGTCCTCCAGAGGCACCCCCTGCAGGGCAGCCAAGAAGCTGCGACGCTTCTGGTCGAGTGGCACCTCACCCCCACTGGTAAGGGGCGGCCACTGGCCCTGTGGGTGCGCTCGACGGTGTCCACCACCCAGTGGGACGGCGCTGTCCAGAAACAGCACGCCCCCTGTTGGGGCCACCATGGCAGAGAACAAGCTGCTCCGACCGTCGCACAGGCGCGGTAGCATAAGCAGCAAGGGCCCGTACGGGGCACAAAGGGCTTGGCCTACTCTCTGCAGGACCTAGGGCAGGAACGCCACGTTCGGCCACAACGTAGCCCCTGAGCTGACTGACAGGGCATGTAACTCATCGACTCGCCGATGTCATGGCGAGGAGAAAAGCTATCTCCATAGAGAGCCACTTCAGGCCCACCCGGGCCAAGGGCCCAAAAGGGTGGAGAAGAGAGGGCACCTAGCACCATGGGCAGGTCCCACACTGCTCGGGGGTTTATATTCATGTTTATGTTCTGGTTCTCTGGAAAGCGTCTAGAGACAACATCTGTTGTATTAGACGCTATATAAATAAAATCGAATGGAATCGAAAACTGGGGCCTTTGGGCTCCTCGGGGGGGGGGCAGCCTCAGAGCCCCCCTGAGAAAGAGAAACCAGCCGGTGGCACCCCACGGTGGCATTCTCAACCAGGGCATGTTGCGATGAAATGACCGCCACATACACCCTTAAAGTGGACTGAGCACGGCCACCATCCAGGAGGGACCGAAAGGAACCCCAGGATCGTGGCCACGGGGCGAAGAACAGGGTCCTCTGCCCCGTCTGCACACCAGGCAGAGAATCTCCCCCACTCGCACTCATACCAGAGGCGGGTGGGAGGCACATGGGCATTCGAGATGCCAGCCCTGACAGGTTCAGGACAGCTTGACAACAATGGGTCGGGCGCCGCAGCGGCCAGACTCAGAGCCAAAAACGACGGGGTCGGGGTGCAAAACCTGAATCCCCGGCTGGAAAATACGGTCCCTCTGGGGGGCGTCATGTTGTGTCGCAGCAGAGCCTCCGCAGCAGTGGAAACTATGTTTCCCCGGTCGGAAGGGGGCCACCAAGAGGAGCCCGTGAGCCCTCTGGAGGACCCTCTGCAAAGGCGGCTTGCGCCGGGAGAGGAAGTCCGTCACCCGGTTCCTGTCTCCAGGCAGGAACATCGCCCGAAGGCCGGGCAGGCGAGGAGCTGTCCACGCTAGGAGGCCCCGGGACACCTGCAGCAGCTGTGCAGAGTCGGGGCCCCCTCTGGTGGCCGATCAAGGAACAGTGGACACACTGTCCGACCGACCCGGCACGTGCCTCCCCCACAGGAGTTGCAAAAAATGTTAGTGTGAAGTGCAGAGCCCAGAGCTCCAGCACGTTGATGTAGCGCGTGCGGACCCGGGAGGCCTACTGATGACAGCCTCCCGGCAGGGAGGGGAAAGCGCCTAAGGGCACACCCCTCAGCCGGAATGTCCCGCCTCTTCAGGGGGCAAGGGTATAGACACACACCCGCGAAACCCTGACCAGCCTGCGCCCGCGCCTCTTGGCATCCAGGCGAGGCTGTCCAGCCACATTGCAGGGGGCGTAGCGACAGCAGGCCCAAAGGTATAAGAGGGGCAAGGGTTGCCATCACGCACCTGGTGAAAAAAGTCCTCAGTGACAGGGAGAGCCCGCACAGGAGCACCCTGAACCGACAACGGTGGCCCCGGTAGGCAAGCCCCCGGAACCACCGGTGACGTGCCGCGACCGGCACGTGAAACAAGCGCCCTGTAGGTCCACAGTTGCAAACCACTTCCTCCTGACCAACGCAGAGCATCTGCTGTGGTCAAGCCTCCGGAAGGGCAAGACCTTCATGTATTCGTCGAGGTCCCTCAAGTCCAAGATGGGACGACGTCCGTCGTCTCTCTTGCTGACGAGAAAGTAGCTCAAGTAGAACCCCCAGGCCGCGGCGGGGGGTCCACCGGCATGATGGCGCTCTTGGCCAGTAGGGCGGGCAACACCTGAGCCCGAGCCGGAATGTTTGCCGGGTCTCTGACGATGGTCATCTCAACCCGGCCGGAGATAGGAGGCCGGTGTCGGAACTGCAATACGTACCCCCGGGCTAGGCTGGAAACCACCCGGGCCCCAATGAGCAGGCAGCCCAGTAACCGAGCTGCTGCCGGAAAAGTAGCTGACGACCGGCTCCGTGGCCTTAGCGCCGTCTCCCCCGGGCTCCGGACGTCCCGGGGGGGCGACGGTCGGGATCAACGCCCCGACGCTGGTGGGACGGTCCGCGCACAGGGGGGCGAAAGTCACCAGCAGGCTGACTCACAGACCGCTGAAAGCCGCGCCTGCCGCCGTGGGCAGGCGGCTGGGGGCGAGGCCCAGGGGCCGGTGAAGGGCCTCCCGGTTTTACAGGAGGCGGCCGCACCCCTGTGAAGGCACACCAGCCGCTGCCTGGTCTCATCAGCCAGGGCGGTGCGGTTCAGAGCTTCCAGGGCAGTTGCCCCAAACAGCTCCCCCGGTTCTGCCGGTGCCTGACGAAGAACCCTACGAGCAGTCTCCGTCAGGGGTGACTGCGCCAGTCAGACATGACGGCGCGTGTGCACCAGGGTGGACATCAGCCGCCCCAGTTCCCTCGTTTGGGAGGCAAAAAGCCTGTAGGGATATGTCACACATGTCCTGTGTGGAATCATCCACCTGTGCATCCTGCAGGGAGGTGGAGAGAGCCAGTAGCAGATGAAAAAAGGGTGTTCCCCAGCCGGCCGATGCGTGCCGCTGTTTCATAAGCCTTACAAATATGCCCATCAGTAACCCTACTCTGGGTAGAGGGGCACTTGGGATCTGGCTTCAGAGCCTCATCAGGAGCCGCTATCAGTGCTGCAATGGAGGGCTCGATGGGGGGGGCATGTGGTGGAGACCAGCCACAGCAGCGTCCTCCATCGCCGTCAGAGCACGGTCATCAGCCGGCTGTGACATCTCTCCAGCATGAGTCCCTCAAAAAAATCCGACGAAGACGGAATGTGAATTCCACCGGAGAAGGATTGCGCCTGTGGAAGGCGCTAGAGGCCACCTCCGCACGCGGTGCATTCGGCTGCAAGTGTGCCAGGGCAGTGCGGATAATGCTCTGCACGGAGGAACAAACCGTCCCCTCCCGAGAGCTCTGGGCAGATGAGTGCGAGGAGAACCCCGAGCGCTGTGAGGCCGGGTCCCCTGATGACACGTTGAAGTGGCTCGCCGAGGCTGCAATGGAGATGGCGTCCTCCGGCAGCGGCGGTGGCGACCCCAGAGCAAACTCTGCAATGGCAGGTTCCACCTGGCCAGTACCAGGTTGCAGATTGAGGAGGGGCGCCGTCATCTGCTCCATGTCGGCAGCCAAGCGATCTACCTTCGAGGAGAGCTGGCTCGTCATCCGCCGTCGTTTGGGGGCCCCCACCACTCTCTTTGCCGATCGCTTCAGAGAAGACCCCGGCTGAGATGAGGGGAGGCTGGCCAACGGCCCCGCTGCTCAGGGCCGAGGCACGACACGCAGAGGTCCTGGTCATCCGCAGGGTCCAGGGCGGCCATGCACCCTGGGCATGAACGCTCCATCACAGCGACCGGTGGGAGAGGGAGCGGACACGCTGCCGTCGCCACGGATGTGCTGGCAGGAGAGAGGAGCGGACACGCTGCCGTTCACACGAATGTGTCGGTGGGAGCGGTCACGCTGCCGTCACCACGGATGTGCCGGTGGGAGAGGGGAGCGGACGCGCTGCAGTCACCACGTAGGTGTCGGTGGGAGAGGGGAGCGGAAACGCTGCCGTCACCACAGCGAGCACGCTGCCGTCACCACCAATATGCAGGCGGGAGAGGGGAGCGGTCACGCTACCGTCAGCACGGATGTGTCAGTGGGAGAGGGGAGCAGAAACGCTGCCGTCACCACAGCGAGCACGCTGCCATCACCGCCAATGTGCCGGCGGGAGAGGGGAGGGCCACGCTACCGCCAATACGGATGTGTCGGTGGGAGAGGGGAGCGGAAACGCTGCCGTCACCACAGCGAGCACGCTGCCGTCACCACCAATATGCCGGTGGGAGAGGGGAGCGGCCACGCTACCGTCAGCACGGATGTGTCAGTGGGAGAGACGAGCGGACACGCTGCCGTCCACACGAATGTGTCGGTGGGAGCGGTCACGCTGCCGTCCACACGAATGTGTCGGTGGGAGAGGGGAGCGGTCACGCTGCCGTCACCACGGATGTGCCGGTGGGAGACGGAGCGGACGAGCCGCCATCACCACGTAGGTGTCAGTGGGAGAGGGGAGCGGAAACGCTGCCGTCACCAGAGCGAGCACGCTGCCGTCACCGCCAATATACAGGCGGGAGAGGGGAGGGCCACGCTACCGTCAACACAGGTGTGTCAGTGGGAGAGGGGAGCGGAAACGCTGCCGTCACCACAGCGAGCACGCTGCCGTCACCGCCAATATGCAGGCGGGAGAGGGGAGGGCCACGCTGCCGTCACCACGGCTATGAGAAAAGGCAAAAATAGGCGTCTTTACTCAAAAAGAAGAGAACAATCCTCTCTCGTGTCTTTCCTTTTTTTTTTTTTTTTTTCAAAAGAAAAAAATAATCTGCAAGGAAAACATAATGTTGTCACATTAATAAAGTGGGAGAGGGAGCGAAACGCTGCCGTCACCACAAATGAGCCGGTGGGAGAGGGGCGTGGCCTTCACCACGGCTGTAAGAAAGACCAAAAAAGGTGTTTGTATTGTTTTTTCAAAAGAAAAAAATAATCCTTTTCTGTCTTCTTTTTCTCCTTTTTTTTTTTTTTCAAAAGAAAAAATAACTGCACAGAATGTTCAGGTGTCGGGCGCAGCCAACAGCTTACCTTCTGTCAGCTGGGCCAGGGGGGCGGGGCGGGGAGACGCCGCCGCCGCCGCAACGAACACCAATAAATACCAATAAATACCGCGCGGCCACAGCCTCTTGGAGGACGACAGAGATCGTTACTCCTACCTTACGGCACGAAGCTGCACGGGGGCCGGCGGTTTTAGGGAGGAAAGGAAGAAGCTTTCAACCAGCCTTCTATTTCCGTCCTGTACTTCAGCGCGACGCGAGAAGAATAAGGAGAAGATCCCATGCTGACGCCGGAAGATATACCCTTCCGGGGGTCATGCATGGGTCACGGGTGACGTGACATTTTTGGTATTGTACTCGAAATGCGCATGCGCGAGGGGAGATATCCAGTGCTTACAGCACCGCCTGGCGGTCAGTAGGGACGAAATAGAACTGAAAACACAAACTGGGGGAAATGTCAAAACCCTGACACTATCTTGTATAAAAACAGTCATGACAGCACAGTAAGATGACCGTCAGTATTTAACTTCATACATGCATAATGCACCAGTTAATAATCCTCCTAATAATTCAAATGAATTTGAATTGATCACTTTGACGACCTGGATCTTCTCCAGATAAAGACATGAAATTGTAAAGCCTGTTTTAGCTTCTTTCATGACTTTTCAATACTATTTCAATTCAGCTGGTTTTGGATTGTTAATTTTAGTTGTCGTTGTTTTGGATTCTTTTTTCAGTGTTGTTATTATGTTTTTCACTGTTTCAGTTTCAGTCTTAGTCGTCGTTAACCATAATAACTCTGGTCCTGAGGGATGTAAATGGTTAAAGGGTTCAAGTGTATTTGCATTAATTTGATTTTTTTTCCTCACCAAGACCATGTTGAAAATTGTTTTTCACCTTCATTTACAGTAAGTTACCTGTCATAGGCTAACTGGCAAACGTATTTCCATTAAATTCCATATATTTTGATGGAAAATTCCCAGAAATTTGAGACCCTACATCCATAAGGCCCCTTGTTTTAATATAGCATGTGAAAAATGACCAAAAAATTCTACCACAAAAGCCTAAACACAAACTATAATCATCATATATTTGACAACTTTGCAAAAAAACATATGATGCTCTATAATGTATAAAAACAGTCATGACAGCATAGTAAGATGACCCTTTAACTTCATACATTCGTAATGCACTGGTTAATAATCCACCTAATTATTCAAATGAATTTGAATGATCACTTTGACGGTCAAAATCACCCCCCCCTGAAATAAAAACGGTCCAAATCATCCCCCCTGTAAAACTGCCATCCCCCCTTTCCATCCCTTAGGCCAGGGGTTCTTAACCTTTCTGACCTCGAGGCCCAATTTTTTCAGTACAGAGCGGCCCAGGGCCCAAGTAAAAACCTTGTCAAATAAAATGATCATCACGGACTTTTATGAAACATGTCAATGTTAACATGCACATGTCAAGCTTGATTTATACTAGGACAAATCAATCAGTTCAGGCTTATTAATAAAAAAAGATCAATAATTAGATTTTACTTAAATAAAAAAGGAAGGACTCAGAATAAAAAATATATATACATATAAATCAATCAATGGATGGCAGTAGAGCGGGTCGTCCAATGATCGGAAGGTCGGCAGTTCGAATCCCGCTACGTCCCAGTTGCTGTCGTAGTGTCCTTGGGCAAGACACCTTACCCACCTTGCCCTGTGTGAATGTTTTTGAACGTTTGGTGGTGGTTGGAGGGGCCGACTGACGCTTCTGTCAGTCTGCAAGGCAGTTGTGGCTACAAACGTACCTTACCACCACCGGTGAGGATGTGTATGAATGAATAATGGTCTCTGTAAAAAGCGCTCTGGGTGTCTTGAAGGGCGCTATATAAAACCAAGCCATTATTATTAATAAAAAGTAAAATAAATACATTCAAAATAATGTTTTTAAATTAAATAAACTGTAAATAAAATTGAAATAAAGTGCAAATGAAACTATATTTGTGCATAGCAGAACCAGAAGAATCTTTATTTTCTTTCATAATACATATTTTAAAAAAAATACAATTTCCTTTTTATCTGCAGCTCTTAATGAGACACTTGGGCCTCTGAGACACAATCAGGTCCAGTCTGGGTGGAATGGGGGAAAGGCTCACTCTCAGAGTAGCATCCAGCATTGCTCTGAGTCTGTTTCGGGCTTTGGGCTTAGTTGTGGCCACGATGGAGAATATAAAAATAAAGGACCACGCCGCGCTCGCTCTCCCCGTTGCTGGGCGCAGACCAAGTAATCAATCCCTGATACTGGCAGATCCAAGCCGACTCTGAGCGCAGACCAAGTAAACGATCCCTTATCCTGGCGGATTTAAACCTATTTTGTGCAAAACAAAGGATTTTCTCCGTAAATACAGGCCTTAATAATAGTACACGTGCAACTAGATGAGTGTCCGAGGTAAATGGAACGTGCCGCGGCATTATTCTCCTCTTTTATAGAGCTCCCCCGCTTCTTCCTCTTGGTTCCCTCCTCCACCGGCTGGCAGGCAGTAACAACTGACTAACGCATTAGCGCCACCACATGGTCGGGATGCAAGTCCCGCGGCCCCCGCGGCCCAAACCTTCAAAACAGATTTTTTTTCGCGGCCCACTAGGGGGCGCTCGCGGCCCAAGTGTGGGCCGCGGCCCTATGGTTAAGAATCACTGCCTTAGGCTATGTCATTTCATCACTGAATATGGTATTACTGCTATTTCAACATTTAGAATCATCACCAGAAAAATAACACCAGAAAAATAACTTATTTGACCATTTTCACCTGTTTGAAGTAAATTTTCACTTGAAATAAGTAGAAAAATCTGCCAGTGGAACAACTTATCTTCTTATTACAAGCAAAACAATCTTGTTCCACTGGCAGATTTGTCTGCTAATTTTAAGTGAAAATCTACTTGAAACAGGTGAAAATTGTTGTTTTTTCCAGTGATGAGTCTTGTTTTAAGTGTAATGAGATTTGTTTTTACTAAAATGAGACATTTTAACAAGAAATAAGACAAATATTCTTGTTAAGATTTTGAGTTTTTGCAGTGATCCATTTTACTTATCCTGTGAAGGACAGAGTCATATTGATAAGTTCAGAAAACTGTTTTTTATTGTTCTGTTTTGATGTATTTGATGTAAGCCCAGTGGATATTTAAAGCTTACAGAAGGCTGCATTTAAAGGAGCTGTATGTAAGAGCAATAATAAAACGAATCATAAAATGACCCCGATATGTCAACAGACATTTAAAAATCATGTTCATTTCAAATATTTATGTCACTGACAACAGCACTCAAGCCAGGATATTCCAGTTTAAAAAGAGGAGTTGCAGCCCTAATGTTTATGTTGTCATTTTTTTGTTTTGGCCTGAAGCTCCACCTCCACCTATCTCCCAATCACCAAGTCAGTATTGTTTCTGAAGCTCCACCCTCCACCTATCTCCCAATCACCAAGTCAGTATTGTTTCGGCATCCGGGTTGCCAGCTCGGCTCTAATTATCGCAGCCATGGCAGCCTACGTTCCTGCTGCATTCTGCAGCCTACCTGGCAATCTCTGGTCGGGGGGAGGAGGGGGAGGGTACACGCTGCTCAACAATATTTTGAAAGTGACTGCAGTACCAGTTTTGGACATTTCTTACAGACGGCTCCTTTAACTGCTGCTATGTCATTCCTGCAGTATTCTGCAGGTGTTTTGGTCAGTGCTATTATTTGTAATATATTATATTTTTGTAATCAGCACAAATTATCTGTCCCCATATGATAAAATCCACCATCCCCCCTGATTTTTTTTTTTTTTTACAACTCGAGTAGCCTACTGATAGTTTGGGATGAAAACTTAAAAACGGGAGCGATGCTAATGCGTTAGCATGTCGATGGGATTTCCTATGTTACGTTAGCATTAAGCTAACCGCTAGTTAGCGGTTTATCAATTATCATTTCAGTACATGTTTATGTTTATTTGTGTTGTGCATAATAATTGATGACAAAGTGTTTATTGATGTTAAAGAAAGAGTTAAATACAATACAGATTGTAACACTTTATTTGTCTTACTTTTCTGTTACAGTTTCACAGTGCTTCTGACAGTAAACATCCTAAACACTGCTGTCTCCTGGATGTTTATTAAAGAACCTGTTTAGCTATCTGCCAATAGGCTGACCAAACGTCCTCTTTTCCCCGGACATGTCATCTTTTTACGTCCTGTCCGGGGCGTCCGGGGGGTTTTTATAAATTCATGATAATGTCCGGGTTTTCTTTTGTGTGTGTATATGTGTGTGCGCCCCCCGGTTATCCTTGTTTGGTTCAGCGTGTGTGACGTAATCCCCGAGAGGCTGCCTTGTGGGCGGATCTCCAACACTCAACAAGGAAGCAGCAGCAGACACCGGCGGTGTCGCTTAGCGGGCACACGCTCCCAAGATGCCGAAGCGAAAATGCAGCTTCACAGATGCACTGAAAAAAAAAAATTCCAATGTACAAACCCGGTCGGGACATATGCAAAGCTGGCACTTATGTTTCTGTGTCCAATAAAGGTGCCGGGGACCTTGCAGCTCACATCCACACAGAAACACATAAGGCAGTGCGAGTGAGAGTAGCTCTTCAAAGTTGACCGAGTTCTAGACTCGGAAAAACATGCTGTAAATGCAGCGGAGGGTGCATTGGAATTTCATACTGTGAAACACCACAACAGTTACAGATCCATGGATTGCACTAGTGTCTTGCTACAAGCAGCATTTCTAGACTCTGACATTATGTACATTACACTGAAAAGTTAGTGAGATTTTGTTAAAGTTGGATTTTCTAATACAGAAGAGGTATTATTTAGAACATTATTTCATATTATTTTTTTATTTGACCAGTAAGACTTGAAAAGAGAGCTATGATTTTACAAGTTGATTTTTGTTATACAGAAGAGACATTATTTCAATCATTATATCATTCCAGAGATTTTACATTTATTTTACATTCATATTTATTTTTAGGATTATTATTTTAGACATAACAAAGAAAGTCGAGTAACCTCTGAGAAGCCAATCTGAATTTCTGTCTTTGAGAGATATTATTTTGTAATATAAATGAATATTCTATCCATACATATAAACTTTAAATATATTAAAATTATAAGGAATCTTTGAGTAAACTGCAAGTATCATTTAAGTAGGTTATCTCGTGGCCGGGCCGAGTGTCCTCTTTTTTGAAAATCAAAATATGGTCACCCTATCTGCCAAGCTAGAAATCCTCTCTACGTTCTAGTAAGGGCAGAATACAGTATGTCATGGATAAAGGTTTTCACCAAATCATACTAACCACTAATATAGGCCTATGCAGAATCCTATCAGGGATTACAAGTTATGATTATCATAACTTTAGCTTTAGCTTTTATTAACAACCCTATTTTAATATTTGTGAAAACGAAAGACATTTCAGATGTGAGGCAGAAAAAATAGGCCTGGCAAATAATAGGTAAAATGTTGAGGTTCTCTTTTGAATTGATGAGGATGAATAGGATCAGGAATGAGTACATTAGAGGGACAGAGTGCAGGAGAAGGATATTGAATTGTTGGTAGAAGGATGATGAAGTTAAAACTGCCAGGAGACGGGTCTAGAGGAAGAACAAAAAGGAGATTCATGGGTTTAGTGGAAGAAGACATGAAGTCAGTTAGTGTGAAAGAGAGAGAAAGAGAAAACAGAGGATAGCCTATAGATGGAGGCAAACGAGTCACTGTGAAGACTCCTGGATGGAACAGCTGAAAGGAAGGTTTTTAACTTATAACCCATTGAAGTCGTATGCAAATCATTGACCTTCATCTGCAACAGTTTTAAGTAGTAGTTTTTGATATTTTAAAAACCTTCCCACTGGGAAAATTACACATTTGATTTTGTCTTGATCCGTGGCATTTAAATAGGTGCAACTATTTGCATTTTACTCAAGAATCTTTTCGGTCTTTGACAGGATAAATTACAATCTCCATCTATGCAATTGGTGAAACAATTAAATCCCTCATCAGTTCTTTTTCACTGCTAATTTGTTCCTGAAACCAACTTTTAAAGACTTGCAGCTGTCACCAACACATTCCCATCATATATTTTTCTGTCTGTGTAAGTCTTTAGGACAATAATTCTAAAAATAGTACCATACAGGATTTTTTTCTTCTAATTTCTGACTCTTTTAATATAGCATTCTCACTTTGAATAAATAACGAAACCCTAAAATAAGACTACATGCACCAGATTCCTGTCATTGATACATCAACATAATACATTCATCAAATGGTACCAGCTTTCCACAGGAATCAGTTAATCTATTATGATGAAAAACAAAGGCAGTCTATAAAATAGTTTTATCGTATGATTTATGGACACACAGAGCTTTGTTTTAAGTGTATTTGTTGTCATTGAGGTTGACTTCAAATTGAATTGAGATAAAACCACCACATGCTGACATGCTGCCAGCTCATGACTTCCATCTACGGATTGTGATTGTACAATATCATCGGCAGGTGGACCAATACATCTAATGCATGTATGTTTCAGTCTCCCAGAGAAGAAAGGCAGGGACAAAGGGTTACTTTTCAACATGACAGTGGCCCAAAAATCAGCAGTCAAGTGAAACATTTAAAAGTCTTCAAATTTCTCAGCCAAACCTGGTCTTACTTTCTGCTTAAAGGACAGGAACTATTTTTTGTCAGTAAATGTGCTATACAAATAGACTTGCCTCCCCTTTCCTTGCCTCGCCTTTTGCAGACCATTGGTCCTGTTAGCATTACTGAGCTGTGATCTCCAACTCTGCCTGAAGGGATTTGCATCCATCTATGAAGCACTGGAGTTGAGAATTATGCCCTCAATATCTGAGGGTATAAATCTCAGTCAGAAAAGGGTGCAATGCCCTCTCCAAGTAGAAGTTGAGGTGCTGCCTTAAGTGGAGGAGTTAAAGTATATTGGGGGCTTTGTCAAAAGTGGAAGAAGAATGGAGAGGAAGGTCGACAGGCAGAGAGCAGTGTCTGCACTCTGTGGACTCTGCACTGGTTTGTTATGGTAATGAGAGAGCAGAGCTAAAAGGCAAGGCCAGTCAGTCTATGTTTCACCTTTGATTAAAAAAACTGGGTAGTCAATGAAATGAACAAAATTGTGGACAAAAGCGGCTGACCTCTGGAAGAGCTGGATGAGGTGGCTGGGGTTGGTGGGAGTTTTACGCGTCTCGTCTTCAGCTGCTGCCGCCTGAAACCTGGTCATCGTTAAGTGATAGTTAAAGGCTAGGTGAGAGATTTCTGATAGATGTAAAATCTGTTGATATTTAAAACAAATATCAGCAAAACTTGGAGAGCTAATTCCACTGTTACCCACCCTCCATGGCTCCCTGAGAAAGTACCGCCTACATGAATTCTCCCATGCCCCACTCTGCCAACTCTTTATGGATGGATGCATGTAAACATGACTAGAATTAATATTAATAGCTCTCACATACACACACATTTATAAAACATCTCCAAGATACATTGCTATCCCTCAATTTTCAACCATAAATTGCGATACTACCAGATTTTGGATATGTGGAGCTACTCTGGCACTTTAGTGGTTGACACATTCACCTTGCATGCAGAAGATCCCTGGTTTGATTCTTGCTGTGAAAGGTTTGCTTGTCCCCATACGTGAGGCGCTGTGTCCAGAAGGGCACTCCATAAAGCACCTTGCCAAATTTGTGTGCTGGCTGTAGAGCTTCACTGGGAGAACCCTCCATCATGAGAGGGACATTGTCGAAACCTGATTAATTTTACTGGATTTTATACATGTGGACAAATTTTCTTGTGACACTGGCTGACTTCAGTATGATTTACAAACAGTGGAATGATTTAAAGACTGCTGTACACGAGAACCCGTCCAGTTGAATGAGCTGGAGCAATTCTGTTGTAAAAAAAATAGAGAAAGAGCTCAGTGGCTAAAGTTACAGCTGCATCTACTGTTGTGCCAGGAAAACAATATATCCTGGATCTCTAAAAACATTTACTGTGGGGCTTTACATTTATCCTCGCTCAATTTTCAGATTGAAATGGAACAGAATAGGCAAAACAAAACAACAACTTGTCTGTGTATATTAAGAACTTTGTTGCTATAACTTTCTGGTGGAGTTGGGATAAAAAAATGTGTTTGTTTTTTAACTACAGTGTAGACATTGTGTTATGAATAGAGGATAAATGTTGAGAATAGTGGTAATTGTGTTTTTCTTTATGCGCTACGGTAGACTGTCACTTTCATACAAGCGTTAAGCTTTTCATTTGCAATGTTCCTTGAGGTGAATGGAATATTTTACTGATATTTATAGTAATTGTATTCCAGCCCAGTGGTCCAGAGAGTCTTTCATCACCATTTAGTATGGATTGGAACCTTGATTGAAGCAGTACCAAAAAAGTATCAGTTATGTAATAACACCTTTAATAAAATGCATATGAAAGCCATTCGGTACTGATGGAAACATGCCATAAGTGCTATGACTAAATTTGAGCAAATATTAAAGCTCAAAGGTTGAGCCTTACCTAGTTGCTGTCGTTGAAGAAATATCAGTGAGGTGGTTCTTTATTATGATCTCATCATTTTTGGCTGCAATAGTTAGCAGGGGCTTTGTGCCTGCAAAGACGCACCAGAGTGAAGATAATACAGCACATCCATCCGACTAATTGGCTCTACAGCACAGACAGAGAAAGAAACTCTGATTTATGGTGCCTGAGAGTGCAGTTTCTGGCTTTAAAAATATTCATTGTTCTCTATCAGCTTATGCTTAACATCTTAATTCAGAGCCCATTTACCAATTAAAAAGGTTAATCCTTGGTCTCAGTTAAGACATTGGATGTGCAGTTTCCAGCTAATATGATGATAGATATCTCCAATGTATGAGCCCCTTGTGATCATTTTCTTCTTATAAAGCTGTGTGTTGTAGTGTATTGTGTTACATGCAGAGAGGGAACACAAATTTGTAGCCCCAGGCGGATACCACATCTGGCAGGCTAAAAGCCTTCTGGGTATGTTTGTATAAGCCGATTATGTACCACCCGGAAATGATCATGGAACATTTTATTTTGGGTGGCCACAAAATAACCACCAATGGTTTGCACCATGGTTCCTGTTATTCATTCAGTCTTTAACAGGGAAATTTGGGGTTTGAGCATGTCTTTGCATATTGATACCCTAGGGCAGTGGTTCTCAAATGGGGGTACGCGTACCCCTGGGGGTACGTGAAGGCACTCCAGGGGGTACGTGAGATTTTAAAATATACATATATTTAAAAAGTAGCATCTATGCAAAAATCCTTTAAAAATAAATATTTCATAAGTCTAAATTCATAAAATTAATTTTATCTTCAGGAGTAGGCTATTCAACGTATTATCCTAAAACCGCAGAGTATCCCCCACACCAGGATGGTTCCACCTAACCTGTCAAATGCCACCTGGCTTCACCTGTCAATCACTTGGACCAACGATGGAGTCGTGGTTGAAGCGTAGCAGCAATATTTTTATGTTTAATAAATCAGTTACTGATGGCACAGTGCTCTGTTTTAGGTCTTTTTTTTACAACCAAAAGTGCTTTGCGCTGGTTAGGGGCTGAAAAAATATTTCACAGGGGGTACATCACTGAAAAAAGGTTGAGGACCACTGCCCTAGGGTAATTCCAGTCATGGTGCTGCCATACTGTCTTCGTGACAGAAAGGTAGAAACTCCTGCCCATGCCTATCACAATGCACTGCTCTGCATATACTGTATATGGATACATTTTACAGTTTTCATATCTCACTTTTCACTTTTGTCGCTGCCACTGTGGAGAGGTCCTTTGTCACAGAAGGTCTAGAGCAGGGGTAGGCGTCCCATGGTCCTTGAGTGCCACTATCCTTCATGTCTTATATGCTACCCTGCTTCAGCACACTGTGATACAAGTAGCTAGGTCATCATCAACCGAGTTGTCCAGACAGTGATGACAAGCTAATGAGGACCGTTATTTAGAATCAGGTGAGTGTAAGCCGGGAAATATCTAAAACATGCATGACAGCGGCACTCGAGGACCAGGGTTGCCTATCCCTGCTCTAGAGATTATGTCAAAGTAAATATCTATGTACTGTATATATATCTATATATAGAGAGTTTCTTGGTTGGTTCATGTTTTATTTTGAAAGTCCATTTCCTTCAATGTTTAATTAGGGCCTGGGCACTTACAGACGAAGACCCTAGTGTATCTGTAGGGGAGGTTTTTTTTTTTTTTTTTGCTTTTCTTTTTTTTTCTTGTTTTTATTTTTCCGACGAAATGAGGACCTTTTTGCCCCCCTAAACATGTCCCAAAAGTCACCAAATTTTGCACGCAAGCCAGGCCTGGCGGAAAATTTGATATTTAATGGTTTGCATTAATGGGCATGGCCTAACGGCTCAACAGCGCCCCCTAGAAAACTTCGTGACTCAAGCCCCACAATACGGTTTGACGAACATGCACGAAAATCGGTACACACCTGTATCATGTCGCAACTTAAAGAAAAGTCTCCTGAAACCGAACAGGAAGTCGGCCATTTTGAATTAATCGTGTAATTTTGGCACAATTTATGCCATTTCTTCGGCCGCTTTTTCGCCCAAACCGTAACGTGCACCCAGGTGTGTTATACATCAAAATGTGCGTCTCGATCGTACGATAACGCGCATTACTTTTCTCAGTAAAAAGCGTTACCATGGCGACGACAGACGCCAAAAAGACGATAGACGATAGACGATAGACCCCCCCCCCCCCCCCCCCCCCTCCCCCTTCATCTGATTGGTCCATATTTGATAGTACCTTTTTTCTGCCATAACTTTTGAATGGTTTGACATAAATTCTCGTGGGTGGTGTCATCGGACTCGGTTTTGAGTCCTTGAACATAATTGGTGCAAATTAGCCCCGCCCCTTCTTCTGATTGGTCGATATTTGATAAATCCTATTTTCTGCCATAACTTTTGAATGGTATGCTATACAGACTCGTGGATGGTGTCATCGGACATGGTTTTGGGTCCTTGACCTTTATCGGTGAAAATTGTACGCGTGAGGGCTCATTCATCGCTGCTTGCAGCTTTAATTTTAATTTGATTTTCCTCACTCAAATCTCCCCTGATTGTCCAAAAGTGTCTCTCTTCAGTCCCTGTCATGTCTTATCTTTCCCTTCCTCCCGACTGGTCCATCCATTAAACATCCTGTTGGGCTATTTCCTTGTGTGCTCTTCTCTGCTTTTTGTTTTTCTGTAGTGGATCTGTAGTGGTTTTTTGTGTTTATGCTGGGTTCCTGCCTGCACAACCGCTTTTGCTTTTATTAAAGGACTTTGTTTTGCACTTCCAACGCATCGCCTTCTCCTGCATTTGGGTCCTCCCCACCTAATTCTGTGATATCTACTGCGTTTACCTTTACCTAGTTCATTGTATGAACAGCTAAGTCAAGTCTGGTATAATCGGTTTATATATGCACATATCTGTCATTGGGATGTTTTGGGGGTTTCTTCTGTTCCCTTTCCTGCCACCTCTTCTTTACGTTTTTCTGTGAAGGCAGTGGCCGAAGCAGAGGGCGTGGCTGGCTGAGCAGCACTACAACTAGGCACATCTATCTCTAATCCTGTAATCGCTCCTACCTTACAGCTGCAGCTGATCCAGAACGCTGCCGCCAGAGTCCTTACAAACACCAGGAAACTGGACCACATTACACCAGTCATGAAATCACTACACTGGCTTCCAGTGAGTCAAAGGATAGAGTTTAAAATCTTACTGCTGGTCTACAAAGACCTGAATGGTCTTGGACCAAAATACATGGTTGATCTGTTAGTTCCTATGAAGCTCCCAGACCCCTGAGGTTCATCTGGATCTGGTTTGTTGTGTGTCCCAAGAATCAGAACCAAGCAAGATGAGGCAGCGTTCAGTTATTCTGCTCCTCACCGGTGGAACAAACTTCCTGTAGACCTGAGGTCTGCTCCAACTGTCAGCTCCTTTAAATCAGGGTTAAAAACATTACTGTTTACTGAAGTGTACTCTTAAATTAAACCTGCTGTACTCTACTCTACTGCCCTTATTTTTATTTTTATTTTTTTTAACAGCTTGTGCTTTTTATTATTTTACTTCTTTTCTTATTCTTACCTATTTGTTATTATGTCTTGCCGCTTTTAATGTCAATGTAAAGCACTTTGAATTACCTTGTGTTGAATTGTGCTATATAAATAAATTTGCCTTGCCTTACAGCCTGGTCAAGACTTCACTGCTGTGCTGGATTATCCAGTTACAGTTGGTAACCCTCTGGCTCATGATTGTACAGTGTCTTTGCCGGCACTTAATAGCTGTAATAATATTATTTTGAACATGAACTTACCTGAGTCTTTTTTTTTTATGCATAGCCTTAAACATAGAAAAGCAGAATCTGAGAAAAGCCAATACTCCTGACACAGTGACCAGATCAACAGAGAACTATAAAAAAAAAAGCTTTCAGACTGAAGAAAAGTTGCACAGCTGGGATCCACTATGCTTTTAAAGTGGCAGCACAGAGCAAGACTGTGGCAATTCAACTGTGAAAGAAAAGAAGGTGAGAGAAAAAATAAAGAAATTCTATTTCAAATAGGTTATGCCAACAATTGCTTTTAATGATGATTTGGTATAAAACCAGCATCTGAACAAGGACAAAGACTCAGGCGGATCGTATTAAATATAGCTAATTTAACCAGGTATACAAGCTTTAACATATGGCGTTACTTTGACAAATGCTCCTTAAAACTTTACTGTGCAAAAATAAACCAAATTTTTACCTTTTCCAGAGAGTTGTATTCATCAAACTAACCACTGAAATGCTTTACTGCTTAGCATCCTCAAAGCCGGAATGCCTTTTGAGCATTGAAAACAAAAATGTTTGAGATTTCTTTAAATTATGGTTTGCTTTAGGAATAATTTGAAATGATGACGCATACACTTATCCAGTTTTGACAGAGAAATGCACAAGAAAATCTTCATCATACCAGAAATTCCAAGTTTCTCACCACCTTTTAAACAAATTGGATAACATTTTGGCTATGTTGGTGCTTGGAGTCCAAAATGGAAAATCAAATATATGAATTATGAATTATCTGTAATAAAAAGTGACTTTATTGAAGAAAAACAAAATAATCCATGTTGCCTTTGTGTACTGTCGTGCACTAGATAGGCATCTGTAAAATGTTTCTCTCTTTTGTGGCAGCGATGTGCCTCAGTCATCTAATAAAGAGCCCTTGACCTGACGAGTCTGCTAATGCAGTAGCGTATGTGTCCATGCAGACACTTCAGCCCTGAATCTCATTCCTCTGTAGTGGCTCAAGGGTCGCACATCTCGATATTGCACAGATGGTAAGCGAACATTAAGATCCACACTTCCACTGTGAGCATATGACTCATTACCTGCAATGTGAGGACTGGGATAAATGGGAAGAAGAGCTAGTCAAAGATGCGGTAAATGATCCCACAGGTATAGGTACAGACCATGCTGCATTAGCCTTGTAATGAAGCACTGAGAGCTTTCAACTAGTGTAAACTTTTTCATTTGAGAGTGAAGTTTAAACCCTTGAAAGACAATGTAAAGATCAAATGCATCCTCTGTATCCAATATGACTTAAATGGAGCTAATCATTGGATCAATTGAAAAAAAATCGCTAACTCAACCAGTGTTTCCTATCAATCCATCTGCTTTTCTTTTTTTTCTGCACTGCCTCATTAACGTCTTGATTTGGTTTGCTAAGTGTGATAGTGATGAAAATCCATGTACTTGTTTTGCATGTTATTTATCATCGTAGCAAACAGCCAGGAATTGTTTTGTCAGAGTTCATAATACCTGATTTTCACATAGCATAAGAACAGATGCTTAATACTTGCTGAGACAGCAGACAAAGAGTTTACTGACTGTAACATCCTATAACTGCAGATTTTCATAGCTTTTTACATCAAACAAAAGCTCAAGTATGCATGCATGAGTACCTAAAACCTTTCATATACCTCTGGGTACTATTAAAAACCGCAATAGACCACCCTGTCAATCATGTGATTGTTCTATGATGATTGATTGGTTCCACTCTGTGTCCACAAATCATCACTCAGAGGGAGGAGAAACTGTCTTCATCAATATTAATTTATTTTTCTCATCTATATTCATATCTTCATTTATATTCATCACTGGTTACACACAACGGATTAAGGAGCTTTGTGTGCGTTTCTGCGGATCATGGGCTGAGATGACACGGTGGAGTACTGCCATGGTCTTGCTGAGACTGATGCATTGTGCCACAGGCTGATTTACACTTTTTTTCCCCCTGAAAACAAACAGGATATTCTTTTTGTGATAATTACTGTTCTCCTATGACATATTGTACCTCTTGAGGGATCTAAGATGTATCTTCTGTAAGTCTCTGATGGAGAGTGGAGCTTCATCTGCAGTCATCTACGGCAGCATCAGAGCAAATGACTCATAGATTAAAAGTCACATGAATAAATTCTTCCTCTGTGTTTACACATGTACTATGTACTAAATGCACTAAATTGCAAGACCCTGCAGTTTACACTGTAACAACAGAATAATTACAATGATGGACACAGTTAGACATCCATCCACTACTCAAGATCGACCAGAGTTGAAGGTGATTTCTGAGAGCATTTTTAAAGCCATCATTGGAAGTTGGAGCTGGAATCTTATGGATTCTCTTTTGTCAGCGCTTGCAAAAGGCCCATGTGAGCAGACAGCAGGCTGGCAGCTAATGGAGACCTGGAAAGATGGCTATGAGACTGCCAGACTGTCTAACACCAGCAACTATGCCCCTATAGAAGAAAGTGGTACCAGAACCCGATGCAGCAGTGCCTGAGTTGAGGATGGATGACGTGCTGTGAGCCCGTCGAAGTGTGATGGCGAGACTTCGGAGTGTGGTCAATCCTAAAAGCATTTAACATGCTGGGCATCACGGGGGCACCCAAGAAATCAGTTGGACAATCGTTTTCCAGTCACAGTTCTTTTTTAGTGTATGTAACTGGAGCAGACTTCTGAATCAAGCAGCGTTATTACAGTCCAGCATCCCTCTAACTGGTTAAAAATACAAAATCCATTTGTTTTACTCATTTGCTTGTTTTTAAAGGTCTGCTTCTGAGAAAATGACTGCATTTCTCTGCCCTTACCCTACCACCAGACCTTTTAAGATCCTCAGATCAATTGCTTTTAAATGTTCCTCCATCAGTTATTCAGCAAGGGAAGTTGTGCCTTTACACTCTGGAGCAGCCTTCCACTGTCAATTAAATCTGCCTCGTCTACTGAAACATTTAAAACACATCTAAAGGCGTGCAAGCTCTCCGAGGCTTTCAACTGCACTCAGCATCCTTAGTTGGCCTATTTTAAGTATTCTTCTATTTATTGCCAAGACTTTTATTCTTTGTGCCATTGTTTTTGTTTTAGTGTTATGTGCAGCATCTTGCTCAACTTGATGATGCAGGCAGAGTAAATATAGGTGGATATGGGTTCTAATGCCTGTCCACTACGCTGGTCTTCCCGTGGCGGTGCAGCAGTCTTTGGGCAGTGGCAGGGCTTTGCCGCTCAAACCACACACATCTAGGAAGAGATACATAAAAGGCACGTCATGGGAAATTTGCATTTGGGTCACCACCCCCTCGCTGCTCAAGGTTAAGATGCTCTCATAGCAAGTTGCTTCTTTTTCACTTTATGGCCCAGATGTTATTTTAGTAAAATAAAATACTAACATACTTTGGTGAACTCCATACTGTCCTTCACCAAAGAGTGCAACAATGCTGTGAACACATCATTTATCTTGTGAGTGCAGATGTAGTGATGATGACTCCCATAAGTAATTTGAATTGGACTCATGGAAAAGCCCTGTTGTTTTGTACCCCAGAGCTCTGTAATCTTTGATTAGAGAGGAAGGTCTATTTCTAGTGTGGAGGGTGCTTGTTTAGACAAGACTGGACATATTCTCTCTCAGTATTCATTATCACTCTCAGAGAATCATTCACACAGCGGTGTAATTTTGACAGGATTTTGATTACAAAGCCACGTAGAAGGAGCTGGAGTCTTTAGAAATTACGTAGGCCTAATTTGTTTTTACTTTTTCAAGAAAAAAGGTGTGCAATTTTCCTTTACTTCTTTTTTGTTGACTTTCTATCCCTTTCTCTATTCACCCCTTTTTCCAAAACATCTCTGCTTTAATTTCAGCTCATCTCCTCCACCTGTGCTGTTCATTTTCCCCAAATCGGCCTGTAAGTGGCTTCACGATGCAAGGATTACAGATAAAGCAGTTTGTTATGCAGAGACAGGAGTAAATACGTGTTATGCTGGAGAGAAAGCAAGTGGGTGGCTGGGACAAACATACTAAAAATAAGTGGTTGTACGTTTCTGTTTGTGCTTGTTGTGACAAAGATTTGTGAGAGTTATGAGCAATAATGTATATGATTATCTGTGAGTTTTTTCTGCTGTTGCATGGATATAACTTTTGCATATTTGAATTTGTTGTTTTTGCTTGCATGTGTCTTTATTTTTTTCCCCCTGGTGAAATATGCGTATCATGGATCTGAAGAAATGTCTCAAATTGTCTCCTTTTCTCTGCCAATCCTTTTTCTGTAGATGTTGTGGACTGCTGTAATCAGCACAAAGTTTAATTTAATTTTTTTTTTATTACATTTAATCCCAGAGCCCTGTGTTTTCGGTCAGAAGAGATTTGAAGAAGAATCGCTTCTGAGACAGTACCGTAGGTTAAAGAAGCACTATCTCTCCAAAAGCGCAGGACACAGTGCCATGAGCAGGCTCCTCCTCAGACACTTAAGTTTAGCTCATAACATCCTTTACTGTAATGCAACGTTCCTTGTCTTAATGTGTCCTATATTTTATGAAATTACAAGTCTGTATAGCCCTGTATTATTCCAATGACTCGTGAACTTGACCACTTTCCCCACTTTAAGCCTTTACATAATAAACCTTATAATCCAGTGGGCAGGCATCCACATTTGCAAGAATTAAGAAAATCCTCAAGAAATAGGGTATTTTTCTTACCCAGCACAATTTTTCAACTCTTATCTACTCTGAAGGAAGTTGCCCACTTGTGATTTTCAAATCCAGACTTAAAGCCTATTTATTCTCACTGACGTCAAACTGTCTCTGACTTTCTAAATTTGATGGCATTAGACCACCTCTACAGCTCAGTATTAGTTTAGGCACATAGCTACTTTACTGTAATTTATTATTACATTTTTACTGATGTTTAATTGCCTGTTGGAGAGCAGTACAGCAGTTTAATGTTTTGGGACTTTTTTTAAGAGATTGTTCAAAAAACGTGATTGCCAATGTCTTAATGTACCCACCAATTACCATTAGTGTATGCGGTTTTAGTTACAGTTGATTCATGGTAATAAACAGGGAGTAGCAGTAAATTATCACACTGGTACTAACTCCTCAGCCAAAACAGCTAAAAAAGGACAACACTGTGAGCCAATGAGCACCATCTTTAATGAGGAAAACCAAATAAAGAAAATGAGCAGACGTATGCATATACAGCAGACAATGTGGAGACGATGAACCAAATTAATTCTATGGTGGCGGCAGCCCAGAAACGCACACACGCACACAGATATGTTGCTGTGCATCATGGAGATAATTAACGTTTCTCTGGTTAGTGAGCGAGTCTACTGTTATGCTCATTTGTTTAAATGCCACTCTGTGAGAAATCTTCCCCCCGTCTACTCCTTTATTGTCTGCTTGTTCACTCTCAACACAAAATAGTACCTAACCAGTTTGCACAACCTCTCTCTCACTCCAAGTTCCTCATGTTCCAGTGTTTTTATAATCGATCCAGGGCATCGATTCTGCCATTATAACTCCAGCTTTTCATCGTAATCTTTGCATTTCAGTGAGGTCAATTTTCTCTTTTTTTCTTCACATCAGATTATATTTCTGTCCGTTACGTTTATTTGACTTTGGGGCTTTGTTCGAGCAAAGCCTGTTTTTCCAGGTAGGACGTCTGACGTCAGTGACAACAGACATGTCTTTGGTCAGGTCGGATACGATTTGTAAAGGGGAGACTGTCATAGATAAAACAATGTTAATGATATGATTAATGGCATAATGCACCCGAGAGAAAAAAAAAAACATCCCAAAATTAACTAAAATCCCCTCTGCTCGCTTTCATCATGCAAAAAAATAATCCACAACTAAAGGAAAGCTCAGCACCTTTTGCTTTGTCCCATCTGTTTTGATCCTGTTTACTTTTTTATCCTGCGACAAGACAGGAAGGATCTGATTGAGAACATAATCAGCAGGATGGCAGGCATCATACCTCCTAATCAAATCATAGCAGTGGTTTAGTAAGTATTGTCTCTGACTGGGATTAAATGAGTTGGGCATGCATTATCTCAAAGTGAAATGTAATAGCTGGGACCAGAGGGCATTAGTAATTGTATCTGCGTCTTTGTGCCAAATCAGAGGAAGCAACTGCAGGAAAGTTGAGGTGAGGCTTGTCTCTGGCTTGGAAACATCCCTGCAACAGATGTTCAAGCTCTGTTTGCTGTTTTTCCTGGGATGGCATTCCATCTGGTTGTTTTGGCCTCGAATGTTTGAAGGTGGCGGAGTGAGCGGAGCACCTGTCCTTGAACTAAACTGTGGAGGATTCTGGTCGGAGCACCTCTGGCACCCCGCATCACCCCACTGAGGTGTCCTTGAACAAAACTACCTTTATGAGCAGCCAAGAGGTGCAGACATAGAAAAGTCTCTGAAGGTTTTACATGTAAGCCGGGAAAATGTTCAGCGTGGAAAATCTGACAAATCTGACAAATCTCCAACATGGTGAGAAAATACTTTTTGAGTTCAAATGAACACTTTAATGCACCTTTCACATGCTTGCCTTTGCTTGTATCACCATGAATTTATGAAGTTTGAGTTGTTTGAGAAAAAATCCTTAAGGGCCACACAAATACAGTTAACTATGATGGATCTTACAGTCTCCACATGTCTCTGGGACACATTGTTGGTGATGGAGATGAAAACAAGCCACATGTCGAGGACATGTGACAAAATGACCTCTGGAGTGAGGCACCTCGGTGTGTTTCGGTAACTTGCAGCTCTGGTCAAAGCTGTGCTGGAAAAAATTGATGAATAATTGATTTTACACTAATGGGGGCACTTGTACTGTGAGTGTAACAGCCTGTGTACTCGCTGATAATTGCTGCGTGGTTCCTCTGCATGATAAAGCATCATCACCGGGTTGCTGAAACTGTCAGCTTTTCTTTTTCCTTATTTTTGATTAATATTTCATTGAACAATACATAATCCAAGATGATGTACATTCAGAAAATGGACCCCTCCCCTTCACCCCATCCTCCAAATCCCTCATGAGAGGTTTTTTTTTCATGTTACACCGCAGTTATATACCGAGAACTCTGTTGTGCATTAAAAATGTCAGGAAAGTCATCACCTCAGCTTGTCAGGCCGTCTGTTGGCTGGCTGGAAACATTATTCCTGCAAACCAAATTAACAATATAATGCCATCACCCATAATCCCTTGGACACATGACAAGCAACCAGGAGGAGAGAGTGAATCTATTAATATTTATGGCTCCATTCTGCACTGAACAGAGAAATGGACTGGATTAGCAAGTCTAATGCTTTGCAGCGGAGTGGAACTGGTACAGTATCCAGGATCCCAATCATCAGCCGAGTGCTACCTTGAGGACTCACCTTTTCTGGGAGTAGTTCTGTTTTAAAGAATTTACCTTGTATAACACATTCAGGATGTTTCTTTATGAAGCAGATTAATAATTTAGCCAATACAAGTTGTGATTTTGATTCCAAGTTTAATTTCTATAGAAAGTCAGATCTTTTTAAGAAAATGCGGTAGTTGTTAATGTCAGATTTGATAACATATTATACTACATGTAATATAATTCTTATAAACCATCACAATGTGTATTCCAACAAGCTTTTCCCTTTACTTTTCACTTCACAAACCATTCCTTGTCAGGCCGTATATTCTGAGTACTGGTTTTGAACCAGTAATGAGCTTCTTTAGCAAATCAGCACTAAGTATGTGTTTTCAATGAGATGTAGGCTCATCTGCACGTGCACAACGCATCACTACAAACCACCTGCCCTTGATCTGGGTCACACTCTCAGCAGAGAAGAGCTCTCGTAGCTGTGAGGGTGCACTCACCAAGTGCACCGGTGAGCTACTGCGGCACAGTAATGAGACTCCCCCGTTGTGAAATTCATTTGCTCTAATGCAGTTACAAGCAGCAGGGATGAGCAGCAAGGAAAGGAATAATAATCACACTGGGAATAACGCTGCCATGTGATGGTTCTTGCAGAAAAACAGTCTTTTCTATTTGTGCTGGTCACTTTTAGTTTAGGTTTTTTTTTCCTTTTGTTTTGTTTTTTCTGGTATACAGAAACAAAATCATTAAAAATAAATCATGACAATTTACCACACAGAAAAAGAATGCAAAACATTAACTTTGACATTTCTGGATTAAATGATCTGTACGTGTACCATGCAAGGAGATATAGGTAACTACATCTGAGAAAATGAGTATAAAAGGTTTACTGCAGTCACTTGGAGGGGATCTGATTAAAGAAAAAACTCAATATGTTTTTTTATACATGTGTTTAAATGAAAAGTATAACCTGAAAGCTCGGGCTTCAGACTGCTCTTGTCACTTATTTCCCAGCAGACTTCTCTTCTCTTGCGACAAGCAGATTACATCTCATTGAGGACTTCTTTTCACGGTCACCAGCATCAGGCACAGTACACACACACTAAGTAAAAGTGTATTCCTCTCTATAAAGGAAAGATAAAGAAGCAATGTGTAAAACTGAAGGTTAAAACATCCCAATATAAACTTGGAACAGGAAATGACAGTATTTGGCTGAGATACCTACTTAGCAGGGGTGGAAAGTAACAAATTACATTTACTCACATTACTGTAATTGAGTACTTTTATGAGTAATTTATATATTTCTAAGTAGTTTTTGAAATATGTCATTTTTACTTTTACTCGAGTACATTTTGAAACAAGTATTTTACTTCGCTACATTTGAACCCCCTCACGTTACTGAGTACAAAATTTATGGTGAAATTTATTTATTGTGGTTTATTGTGAATAGCAGGATCCTGCTCCATTGGGCACTTTATTTTGTGTTTGAATACTTTGATTCTGGTCTTAGTGTTGTCGGTTGGACAATATGTTTGCACTTTACAGTACAGGTTGTGACTGTCCTTTTTGTCCTGTTCTGCGGAAGTAAAAGGATCATGTTACTGAGCTCAGCTGAGCTTTTACAAGTGTGGATGTGTACTTTAATATGCCTCGAAGTTAATTAAAACAACTTGTGCTGGATTTGATTCGTGACTCATCCTTTTTTTGCATTAAATAACTGAAAGTAACTTTTACTCAAATTACATTTTAAATGAATTACTTTTGTACTTTTACTCGAGTAAATTTTTAGATGAGTACTTTTACTTTGAGTAGGATTTAAGCAAAGTAAAGATACTTTTACTCAATTACAATTTTTCAGTACTTTTTCCACCTCTGCTACTTAGTTAGCGTTGGTCCGTCAACTCTTGTGGTTCCAGTTTCTGCCCTGTGTGGCACTAGCGAGCAACAGAGTGTACAACATGATGGCACAAAGAAGTCAAGGTTTGTGGGCGTATCATAGACTGTAACATTGGACGAAGCTCGTGACTCGTTGGTGTCTGAAGAGCAGTTGAAGCCTGTTATTCCACCACCTGTCAATCAAAGTTAGCTTTAGTACCCACCTCCTTCAGCTGAACCCTACTGAAATATCTACAGAGCTGCCATCGGACTTTTTTTTTTATGCCATTAGACATTTACAGCTGGATATATCTTTTTAACATGTTGACTGATTGCTTCACTAAGTGTGAAGCATGACAATTACAGATGATGAAGTGATAGTGGCTAATGAAGTGAATGGGCTTAGCCACTAGCTAAGCCCACAGTCAGGCAATCATATTAGAAATAAGTGTAATGCTTTATATAAATTCTCCCAGCGTGGTACAAAAAATGTACGGGTGTGAAATCAAATGAATGACACCAAAATAGTTTTTTTGATTTGTTTATTTCTGCTCTAAAGTTGAATATTTTAATATGGGAGTCAATGGAGATTGACTCGTTTTTGCCGCCACCCCTAGCGGCCAGTCGAGGAACTGCAATGAATCTCAGTTCCACGTCTCAACCTGGAGTTAGATGGTTGGCACTCGGGGCATATTTTAACCTGTTGTCAGTCAGTACGTTTACATGCACTAACAGAAAGTCAAATAGTTGCCTTAATCTGATCGATATCAAATTTTTAAAAGCCATGTATACACTTTAGCCGGGGTGTAGTCGAACCGAACTGAAGCTCTTGAGATCGAGCTATTCGTGCCAGATAATGGAGTTATTCCAGCATGTACACGCAACCCACGATTAACCGAGCTACTGACTGCCCCTTCCAGAAGTGACGACACAGCGAAAGCCAGAATATCAACACGGTAGTAGAAGACAATGGACAACAAAGAAGGAACCGAAGAACACCAATGCAAAAGTGCGTGTTGGGCCATCTAATATTGCGAAGTCGAAAGCACCTCACTCAATAACTAGTTGTCTTCTCACGCATGTATACGTGGATTTCTCGGAAACTTCAGTTTAATCCTTAGCTCAATTGTTGCCAATAGCTTGATTTAGAGTCAAGTAGGTATCGCCCCCACGTTACCTTTTTACACTGGATAAACAGCAAGGACAGCTGCAGCTCTTGGGGAGAGAACTTTGCCACAACCACCTGGCACAGGAAAAAAAATCCTTGTTCAGAAATGAAAAAAGAACATAAAAACAGCTAAAATCAGAGTAAATACTGGCAGTGCTTTCCCCTGCCGGAGACAGCTAATGACCAGCAAAGAAATTAAGTTTGATGCAAAACCTACATTTCTTTTAGATTGGTTACCAAACGGCTGCTGATTGTTGTTCCGCTAAACATTTTTGATGTAGTCGAGTTACATTGCCACACGTTTTGATCTTCACTATGTCTTGCTGCCCGCAGTAGATGGACGCAGCGCTAATTTGACTCATTTCAGAATTTCAACCGCAAAAAGAAAAAGTGGAACACAAAAACGATGGCTCGGAGACTATGGTGGTTTAGAAATGATGGCGGGAAAAGAAAAGTAACTGAGAAAAAAATATTCTTCGTTACGGATTCTATGTTTTGATTGTCAGACATACATTTTGCCCTGAATTGACCAGGAGGGACTTTGCATTTTTCTCGTTTCTTACACAAGGTTACACCAACTCATTTTGTGCAGCTATACTGTCCCCCATTGTGTATAATTGTAAATTTTAGCTTCACATTACACATTGCATCTTTAATGAGGGCATCAACTGTCGTCTTGTGGTTGAAAAATATTGACCTTTGTAACAAAATAAGCAGGTATTACTTTAATATGATTTCCTATGGGAAGTACACCAGGTGCACCTACAGAAAAAAAGCTCCCTTTCTGGTTAAACATACCATCTTAAAAAAATAAAAATGTAGTTATGGCTATAGAGATGCATGTTACTAACAAATATTCTAGTCCCACATCTGTTGGGGATATTTGCTTCTAAAAAGAAGCACCTCATGAACTGTAAATTATTTTAACTTGAAACACAAAAGCCAAGTTTTATTCTGAATAATTCAGTGTTTGGGGGAAATGAAAATATTTCTCTGAGCACTTTCTGGTATAACAGTCCTTTGCAGTCATAAGAGCCAAATCTCCTCTCCACTTAAGAGACCAGTCATCTAAAACCCTCTGACTCATTCGCTCAAATGTGAAAACCTCCTACAAAGATCACTGGCTGGAACAGATGAGAGGAAGCACACATCACTGTTGACATATGAATTTACAGTCCACGGAAAACGGAGGGTGACATTGAAAGTCTGAGCAGAAATATTTCAGCAAATATCGCCTAAGCTTCGTGCCACATCTTCTTAAGGATTTCATAATAATAATATTGGAAAGCGAGGGAAAGTGGGAGAGATCGTATGCAGACACTGACAAAGGTGGAATGGTTTCAAAAACGCCCACAGAGAGTGTCCTTGCTGCCGCGTCCTTGCAGGAGAAGTCGAAACAACTGATTAATGAACCAGGAGTGAGAAACACACACAAAGGCAAGCAGGTACTTTGGGAATCAATTCATCATACTTTATTTTGTGTGACCCCAGATGATGTAGTGACGATAAAGAAGCAGCACAAGACAACCTCAGCACATTGTAGCAGTGTAGTAAAAAAAAAAAAACAAACATACGGTACAGTCACCCACACACGCACGCACAACGGCTTTCCTCAGCAGAAGCAAAAGCTCATAGCTACTGTAAAATCTCAAAACAATCATTTCTGCCCTGGTTTTAGATTGAATGTATTTTATTCCCAGGAAGGGCTCCCTTTCTCTTTTGTTTATGCTTATTTATTTACATTCAGTTTAACTGAATCAAATAAAGCATCAGACTAGATACTTTGGAGGTGACTAGGCCATCTGTTTAAAAGCTTGCAGATGCTGGTTAAACACGTCTACGCCTTCTTTGGCCGTAAGAAGTTGTGTTTCACACCACTGGACAAGAGCCTCCTGCAACATTTCCACACGTGACTGTTTGAACTGGGCAATCTGTAATAAACACATTAGATCAGTGTTAACGTACACAACATAACCAAGGTAGCAGACAACAAAATGTGGGCAGCCGTGTGAAAATGGAGGAATCCAGTGGTGTATTGGATGTTTTACCTCTTGTTTAGCAACGCCACAAATGTGCTGATACTCGGACTCTGCTGCTTTCTTCACCTCTTCCATCTGAAGAATATAAAGAGCATCATGGACTTTATCAGAGTAAATAAACAGATTGTGTGTCCCGTCTATTGTTGTTCTTTCTTTGTACTCTGTCTTGAAGTACAGGAGTGGAACGCTAGTGAGCCCTGCTGGCCACGTGGCCGCTGTGCATCTGCTCTGGTGACGTGTTCCTGTCATGCACTGAAGTAAATACTCACAGCAGTCTTCCGCACAGGTTTGGCCTTCTCTGCATTTTTCCCGGCATTCTCCAACTCCACCAGTTTACAGGTTCTCCTGAACAGCATTTCCTTCATTGAATGTAACACATAAATGACACACAAACAACTTTTTCCAAAGGTTTCTTCAGTCTGACATGTCTGAATGATGCATAAGCTGAATATATAGCGTGACTTTAAAAGTGGGAAACGCACCTTTTCTGCCTCCTGGTAGCGAGACTCCAGGTCCAGCCCCAGTCCAAGAGTGCTCATGTCGTTCACAGCAGTACTCACCGTACTTTTCTGCACACAGATTATTTGCCATTTTAGTGATGGACTACTGAATATATCTATGCATTTTTTATTTATTTTTTTTAAAGAGAAAACTTGTTACCTTAATAGAATCAAAGACTTCTGATAGTTTCACACAAACCCTGTATAAAGAGGAAAGTGATCTCAATTTGTTCTTTTCATTACATATATATATACATATAAACTACATACACACATTTTACACATATTTTACCTGTCCTGGCTTCATTTTGACACAGGATTGTAAATTAAATGTAATGGCTTGGGAACAACGTCTTCTTCTCACCTTGAGAAGGCCTGTTTTTCAGGATCCTCCTCTGCTTCCACACAGAGGTGTAAAGCAGCCGCGAAGTGCCCGCAGGCCACTGCAATTTCTGCAAGCAGAGCATCTAACTGAAGAACACATGATTTGGTAATATTTATAATAAGAATGAACAAAAATATACTAAACCTTTGCTCATTTTACTTTTGACTGTGTCCAAATCAGAGAGAAAAAGGTTTCTTACTTTGCTCGGTTAGCACCACATCCAGGAATTTCTGCAACGAAAAGCAAATTAGAAAAAAAAATAAAATGAAAGTGTGCGCCTTGAAGAAAGAGGTGGGAAAGAAGAAGATACAGAAATTAACAATTGAAAACTCACCTCAGCTGCCATCTTGGTGTATCCCGTCAGCAGGAGGTTATGACCCCGTTCAGTTTGAAAGAACTCATCCACATCCTGCAGACGCAGTGAAGCCAACTTTAAAACCCCAAACGATCAGTCATGTACAATCTGCCTGTGTGAGGTTCAGGTGCAAACCTTGTGGCCTTCTTTTCTCATCCCTTCCACAGCTTGACTCAATCGATTGAAAATATTTTTCTTCACTCTCTGTCTACCTGGAGGCTGTATACAAGAATATAATTTTTTATATATCCACTGATTCAAAAAGATACACTGTAAAACAATTTTGTTATGTATGGATGCTGTCAGACAATAAGAAGAAAAAATATATATACCAAACCAAAAGTATTGTCCAAAATCTACAACGTTTGACTTATTGCACTCTGTAATGCTGCAAAAACACTCACGAGTTTATCATAAAAGTCACATGAAAGTCTGTCCTATGAAACAATGTTGGTGAAAGTTTAACCATTTATCATGCTTCTCATAAAAAGTATCTCATCACACTCTGCTGTAACGTGGAAGTTCTCTCTTATACTGGTCTAAAAATTAATATTTGAAAGAAAAAGAAAACAGTGTGCCCTCACGTCTGCGTTAGTCAGGAAGATCTCCACGGCTTTGTTTTTGCTGAGTATGCGGTGTGCAGCAACTTGCTTGAGGAACATTTCCAAGGCTTTGCAGTACGGCTGCCACTCTCCTAAACCAAGGAGACCTGCACGCAACAAAACAGAAATTTGTTTCTGAACACATTCAACTAAGCTGGTTGTTGCAACTTTTAAACAGTCTTTTATGCCTTTTGTGTGGAGATGGTGCACTCACCGAGCTGCTTCATGACTTTGGGAGATGTGCTCACCTGCGCCCTGGCAGGCAGAGGAGGGAACTTCAAAACAAGAGAGTACAATTACACTTTAGTGCACACTTCTCACGCCAAAAGATAATCAAAGGCAGACTCCAGTTATCCTATATCTTTAATTTATTTATTTTGTTAAATGTTATTTTCAGTCTGTATTGTCCCCTTGCTAATTTCTAACAAGTTTATTTTTTCATTTTTGGTGCTTTACATCAGTGTCTGTTTAAGGCCTTAGAGAGGGCTGGTATTATAACTTACAGTAAGTTAAGAGGTTATGTAGTCACATCTTGATCCTTGCTATTTGTTAACGAATACAATGGAAAGCTAAAGAAATAAACATATATAGGGGAAATAAATATACTAAGGTTATTAAACAGGACATTTTATGTAAAGCTAAATTAGTATGGGATTAAAATTAGGAATATGAACAAATGTTTTACGCAGAAAAAATATATATTGATGCTTAAAAATATATATTTTTAGTGCATTTAGTTATGTCCTCCACAAATGGGAAAGTTCCTCTTAATGTGGAAAAAAAAGTACCAGGTTTTCTTTCTAAGGAGTGAGGGAAAATATTGGCTTGATATTTTCTTTGTAACTGTTACAAAAACACAATATCAACACTGGTGTAGAGTCTCAGTCATCCAGGATCTTTTCAAGAACAGATAAAGAAAATCCAGTCACCTTGACTGAAGCCTTGGAGAAGCACAATACTATATGTTCCTTTTAAGCATGTAGAAAATAATAATACAGCTCCACTTAATCCTGATCACAGCCAGTCTGACACTGCTGAAGCTGCAGCAGCCAGTCAGAAAAAGAAAACACAGCCTGCACAAACTCAAAACCAAGATGTATACAGAATACCAAATGTAGTTTGTCATAAATATTAAAAACCTTATCGATATGTTACTGTCAGAAAACCATTCACACAGTTGATGTATTAGACACATTAGAAATTAAGTGCTCACTATGACTCCTTGTATCCCGGGCACTTCTTCCTGAGAGAACAGGTGTTGCTGTAGCCAATCAAAGTCGTCATAGGTCCGATCCACATGGTACTCCCCAGTTCCAGACAACTGACAGTTTTATCATTTGTAAAAAAAAAATAAAAAAAAATCAAATGGGGAAGTGTATGTTGAATCAATCTAAATCTGATGGTTAATTATTGCAGTAAGGACCAAATAAATCAAGTTTTCACACCTTTTGAGATACAATGATGAAGGTAAGCATGTCCCCGTCTTGCAGCACCTCTGTAACCTTGATGCTATGATCGAGAACACTCAGATCAGAAGGCGTATTCTTAACTTCCTCCTGTTTACAAAGAAATAAAAATACATTTTAAAACAAAAACATGACAATCAGTGCAAATCGGTGCTCGCTGGGTTTCAGTGCACAGTCGCGCTAACTACATTTAAAAAGGAGGGGGGAAAAATGTCACTTAAGGCTTATTTATGGTTCCAAGTACGCAGAGCCTACGGCGTAGGGTACGCGGCGACGCGCACCGTACGTTGCGCGTCGCCGCGTACCCTACGGCGTAGGCTCTGCGTCGATTTAACGCAGAACCATAATTCAGGCTTAAATGTTACTTAACCGCAGTCCATGTCACATGACGCACATTTTCCAAAAACAACTATTGTAGGTTAACTTACCATCATTGTACAAAAGCTTGAGATCAATTTATCAGAATTGTGCAGAAGTGTCTTCCTTTTCTAAAGAGCTTAAAAACTGCGAGGATCTTTGTCTGCCGACTTCAGTGCGCCCAAGCTCCAAGTTGCTGAGGAGGCACAGGAAATCCTCTGGGTCAAAGTGCGCTGTCGTCCCGAGCAAAGCGGTGCCAGTGCTTAAGTGCTGGTGCAGGGAAATGGACGAGTAAATGGTGTTTAGTCAGTAACTCTGGATCCGCGACACACCCACGCAGGAAAAGTGTCATAACGGCCCACAGTTATCTCTCCTCCACAGCCACTGAATTTGCAAGCTCTCCCATGAAAGAGGCAGAAAATAAAACACTTTCCCGAATAGTATCTATATATATTATACAGGGGCGATTTTAGCATCAGAATTTTGGGGGGGCTCAGCCTCCCCAAAGTTCATGGACCACAGAACCCCTAGGGGGGTCCGGGGTCATGCCCCCCCGGTAGAAAAATGTGTAGATTTTAAGTAAAAATGGATCAATCTGGTGCACTTTGAGGTCAAAATGAAGAGACTAGATCTATGAAGACCTATACACATCAATATCTTCTTTACTGTTCTGTGGTTTTACAGCGATGAAAAAAGAATTGTTTCCCTATATATATATATATATTCTGCATACAGGTTATGGTAGAATTTTGCTTGCATAAATAATACAAAAATCACTTCAGGAGAGACTCAAGTAAAGTAACATTTGGCTTTGTAGGCAAAACAAAAGTAAAATTAAATCAAATCAAATGGAACTTCCTAACTTATTGGCTGGAATAATATTCCAACAAGATAATAATATACTTTTTGGATTCAGTCAAACTCTTGTGTGTGAATCAGCTTATATAGCAATCAATCATACGCATTTTCTACAAATCTGACTGGTTAGAAGTTGGTAGGCTTCAAAATAGGGAAAGAAAGAAAGAAAGAAAGAACACCCTAAGAACATAGAGGGGGGAACTCACACACAGCGCATTGAGTGTAATCAGAAACTGCTAGTAATGACCACCAGAGGGGGAAAAAAAAAAAATTGTCTCCCTGATTATATATAAGTAAAATCAGACCAAGTTAATACAGAGGTTTTATTATCAATAAAAAAATACATTAAAAGCATAATCGACATGCTGATACAGGGAGGGGTGTTCTAGTTAGTACATCTAGTACAGATACTCCTCCTCGTTTTCATCCATGTCTTCAAAATAAAAGCTGTCGGGCGTCCCAGCAGTGTAGTGTTCGTGGGGAACTTCATCCTGGAAGAGGCTCCAGTGGGTGTGCGGCTCCCCCGATAAGAGGATGTGGCGGAGGTCGACGAGGAACTCCGAGAAGCTGGAGAAGAAGCTGGTCTCGTTTTCTTCAGGGTCAGCAGCCTCGTTTTCTAGGAAAGCTTCGTGGCCCATACGGTCATACAGCTTCCTCTTCTCCTTATCATTGAGCACCGAGTAGGCTGGTGCAGGAGAAATTCAAAACAATGACTTGTTATAATAAAATACATGCAACCTGCAACTGCTACTAAATTGTGGAATGATTTTTCCCACTTGGCAAAGAGCTCGTCCTCTCTGAAATATTACAAAAGACGTTTCAAGGACCACTTGACTGCTGTTTTGTAACTGTTTTCCCAATGTAGCCTATTGTTGTTTATGTATCCATGTTCTTTTTTTTGTGTTTCACTCATAGTGACATGTACAGTCTTATTTGCTCAGGAGTCAATATAATATAAGTTGTAAAAACAATATCCCATGCACACTCACACACACTATTTTTTGACTTTATTCTTTATTATTTATATATTGCATTATTAGTTTGCCATCACTTTTGTGTAGTTTTACTTTCTGTTTTTTTGTATGTTAATCTTGACATGAAATTTTAATATCTTCGGTGGAGGCTTCAAATAACCCCCTTGGGTTTTTTGCCTCTTCCTGCACCTATAGTGTTTATCATTGATATGTCCTGTATATTTTTTTAAAACTGTGCAAAACAATAAACTAAACTAAACTAAACCTAATGGTGGAAGTATTTCAAAGCATGGTTTACCTTCAACAATTTCCCGGAAAAGCCCCTCTGCATCGGTGCTCTTGTTCTTATCAGGATGGTACCTCACTGCCAGTCTGCGAAAAGACTTTTTGATCTGGCTTCCTGTGGCCGTTTGCTCAACACTGAGGATGTCGTAGTAACTTCTCGGCGTCTGTGCAGCGTCTGCAGGCGCGACTCCAGCTGAGAGGAGCCACAGAAACACGCAGGCTCGCGTCCAGTGGAAAACACCTGCCATGTCGAGCCTCTGGAGGACGAACAGCTTCCAATGTAATGGAGAATCTAGGAGAAAAGCAGCTGCTACTTTGCGGTGAAACGGCTTATTTCCATATTCACATGAATCTAATCTGGACGCTAGTGGAGGCATGGTTTCACGTCTGTGCCGTCCTTGTTACAAACATCACACTTAAATGCTACCAGAGTGCATAAGGCCTCATCCCACGACGTTTTTTTTTTTTTACAAATGCAGATTCGTAACTTGGACGTCTTATTTCTGTTTAAACGTAAAAGTTTGTCAGGCACGCAGTCAATCAATCAATCAATCAATCAATAACTTTATTTGTCCCCAATGGGGCAATTATGCAGCAAATTATAGACATATACACATAATAAAAAAAGGACAACTACTTTAAATCTAAAAATCTAAAAATCCAAGTCCCACAACAGCTACCTTTTCCTCATGGAATTGAGAAGGGAGATGGCAGAAGGTACAAAAGAATGTTTATATTATTAGTTTTGAGAAGTGGAAGTCTGAGCAATGTACCCGATGGGAGAAACAGAAACTCTTGGTGTAGAGGATGGAACAGTCTGATAGGATAGTTTTTGCTTATACAGCTGTTTGTTATACAGGTCCTGTAGAGTCACCTGAGCAGAGCTAATTATTTTGCTACAGACATTAACCACCTTGGTAAGAACAGTTTTCTGCTTTACCCTAAGTGATGAAAACCAACAAATGAAAGAAAAAGTTAATACAGACTCAATGAAAGAGCGATAAAACATGGACATCAAGGATGAATCAACATGGAATTTGGACAGTTTTCTAAGACAGTAGATGCTGCTGACCTTTCTTGTAAATTAAGTTGGTGTTACTCGCAAATGTCAGCTTATTGTCTATTATAGTTCCCAGATACTTATAGGACTCTACAATTTCTACATCTTGTCCGTTAATCACTGTCCTATCCGGAGAGGGGTGAGAACGTCTAAAATTGTTTTTTTTTTGATTGAAATTCTTTATTCAGTCACTTCACCAAACAAACATTGAACACAAACATTATCAAAATAAAATAGTGACTGAAAAGGCACAGGCAGAAGCATAGTGCTTATATTAATGCCTGTCCTACATACCAACAAACAATAGCAAAACTAATCCAGAAAAAACAGAAAAGGAGGACCAATAAGGTTTATATACAGTATATCCTTCATACATATCCTTTTATATTCTTTCATATATATATATATATATATATATATATATATATATATATATATATATATATACACACATACTTCCATATACACATAATAATATACAAAATATATAAAAAAAAAACATATACATACCCATACACAACATATACATACATATACGCATATACGCATTTATACATACATACATACATACATACATACATACATACATACATACATACATACATACATACACACATATACACGCACACATATACACACCTATATATGTATACACATAAACATCAAAGAACAGCAGCAAACAAAAACAAATGTTAACCTTTGTAACTTTGAAAATCAATACACATGTCCTTTGTCTTTGATACATTAAGAGATACAAAAGAATCCTGGCACCACTTAAGAAAGTAATCAACCACAGGGTCATGGGAGTTATCAGTGCTGTTCAACAGACTCACAATGAGTGGATGTTTCCGCCACTAGGTGGCAGCAAACAGCAACGCTGAGTACAGAGGAAGACTGCGCTCTTCTTCGTTGGTGCTGAAACGTGCAGCAGTGATGGTGATAAACAGCTCCAGTCCACTCTGTTGTTGTTGTTTTTAATACGTGTAGACGTCCATGTAACCGCAGCACAGCTATGACTATGAGCCACTCAGCTTCTTTATCGATCTGGTAAGATGATGCAATCATGTTGTCTTTCAGCCTGGTCGTATTTGTTAGCCTTTAGCTGCAAACCGACCGCGACGAGCTCCCTGCACCATCTTATGGCTGATTTATGGTACCGCGTTACGCCAACGCGTACCTTACGCCATAAGGTACGCGGAACCATAAATCAGGCTTTAGTCGCAACAGCGTGAATCATAAACACGCACAAACCTCGCAGATCTGATGTTATCATGTTGAATTGTTTCATCAAAACATCATCTTCTGTTCATCCCACCGAGTAACCACCCAGTGGTGCTTATTGTGCTTTTTTATTTTTTTTATTTAACCTTTATTTAACCAGGAAAAGAAACCCATTGAGATTAAACATCTCTTTTGCAAGGGTGTCCTGGCCAAGAGGCAGCACAAGATTTTAGATATTAAAATTTACAGAGGTGTAATATGAAATATTAGAATCAAATTAATCAAAAAATGGAAATCATTTCAGTTCAAATCAGAGATGCTGTCTCAAGTGCACTCATTCTAGACTTAAAATCACTCAGTGGAATAAGTTCTGTTATTTTTAGATCCTTTTGAAGTTTGTTCCACGTATAAGGGGCAGAGTATGTGAATGCTCTTTTGTATTGTATTGTTTATAAATATTAGCATATGTTTGATATCACTAGTTTTGTAAACGCATCAACACAATTTAACTGATATTTCTGTCTTGCAGATTGATGCACAGGAGATTGCATCGCTCTCAGTGGTAAACGGCAACCCATGACCTTTTGACCCGTGTATGTGCACGTTTGCCAGGTCACGTGAGCCTTCCCCGAGTCCACATGAGTCCTATTTTCTCTTTGAGCCGGGCTGAGCGCTATGCCTGACCGGGACACTTCCTACCAGTCAGGTGGTGTTGGGAGTGCTGCTAGTCTGGGGGAAGAAGGGGGGCCCGGGTCCGGTCTGGCAGGGGGCTCAGGAGACGGCAGAGGAGCTTCAGGGGGAACCGTTGGGGGGATCGTCTCTGGATCGGGGGCCATGGGTGGTGGAGGAGCGCTCGGAAACAGCAATGGCTGTGGGAACGGTGGAGGCGGGGGGCAAGGTGCGGGACTGGCATTGGACGGCGTCTGTAGGGACTTCATACGCAATGTCTGCAAGAGAGGAAAGCGTTGCCGCTTCAGACACCCGGACTTTAATGAGGTGCCAGACTTGGGAGTGCAAAAGAATGAATTCATCTTTTGTCATGACCATCAGAATAAAGAGTGTATGCGTGCCAACTGCCGCTTTGTCCATGGATCTAAAGAAGATGAGGACTACTACAAGAAAACAGGAGAGTTACCCCTTAGACTAAGGGGGAAGGTGGCAGCACGACTTGGTCTGTCCCCGATGGATCTGCCCCATAGCCGAGGAGAGGTTCCTATCTGCAGAGACTTCCTCAAGGGAGAGTGCCAGAGAGGCAACAAATGCAAATTTCGTCACGTTCAAAAGGACTATGAATATGAACCTTCCAGAGCTGGAGTGGGTGGTGTAATAGGACAGGGGGCCAGTGGAGTGGTGAATGCTGGAGGAGGGATAGGCGGGGGAGGAAATGCCTTTGGAGGAATGCAAGGGCTTGTGGGGGGTGGGAGTGGTGGTAATATGATGGGGACAGGTTGCCCCAGTTTGGGGGGTTGTAGAGATCCAGGTATCCCAGGGGTTGGGGGAGTAGGTGGAGGTGGGATGAGCGGTTGCCTGTCTGTCAATTCTGCAGGACAGCGACGATATGAGAGGAACCCCTGCTCAGTGTACGACCCTCTGCTTGAGAGCGGGTTGTTTGAGGCCGGTTCCTTGGAGGCGTCAATGGACCACACCACTCTACAGTTGAAGAGGCGGCGGTTGGAAGGGCTGCGGCTCGCAGACGGGAGTGGAGCTGGGCATTATGAGTTGGGGGTTCAAGCGGCCTTGACGCCTCGCCCTCTAGAATACAGATTCCTCGAGGAAGAAAATGCCCTGCTGAGGAAGAGGGTGGAAGAGCTGAAGAAGCAGGTGAGAATAAGAACTTCTCAATATACTGATGGAAAAAAATAATTTACAGTTTTTTTTGCAAATCAAGGGCACACAGAACAGTAAACGGCAGACAGTGCAGCTATACAAAAAATGTAACCAAGTGTCAACAAAAGAATAAAGTGTCAAGATGCAAATCTAAACAGACATTTGCAATAGTGACTAGATGTAAACAGAACTATAGTGCCGTAAATATTATGTGTGTGTGTGTATATATACGGAGCTATATGTAAATAAGCAGATACCAAATAATAAAGTGATAGTGGTGCATGGTAACAATAGAACAACAGACTAAATATATATTTTAGAGCTATATAGGGCTGGGCTATATGACCTCAAATCAATATCACGATAAATTGGGCAGTTTTACCTCTAACGATAAATGTACGATAACCCTTAAAAAAATGTCTTTTTAAATGACATTTTCAGATGATTGGTCGGTAACTCCTGACAGCTGCTCTGAGTTGAGAGCTCGAGGCTCTGTAGCGTGCCGTGACTCGTTTGTAAAATGGGCTGTTGGAGTTACTGTGCACTGAAGTTCATTTCTCAGCATAAGAAATGTCATAAGTGGCGTGAGAGTGTGTGAACTTGTTGAAATGTGCCAGTCTCACACTAGACAGCCCTGTTATGCTGCTTCTTCGTTTGAACAATCAGCCATTTTCTTGGGTTTCCCTTCTCGTTCAGACTGGATGGGTGGAGTCACGTGTTTACACGCACTCCGTTTTAAACAGAATTAAACTAGCCTATCAGCACACAGTCAAAGATGTTTCTTATCTTTTTTATTTATCAAAACACCAAAATTACCAACATTGGAAAATTGTCGTCTGGCATTGCAGTGAATGTCGGTAACAGCAAATTTTTGGTTTATCGCCCAGGCCTAGAGCTACATAAAAAAGATGAATACTGAAAGACTAAAGTGACCGTAGTGCTATGATGGATAAGATATGAGAACTGTTATCTAACAGAGTAAAGTGGAGTAGTGTGTGTGAAGACCAAAATGTACATGTTATAGGCTGAAAAGGCCGTACCATCCAGAATATTCTTTTACTTTGCTCAGAAAAACTTCTAAAAGAATGTCTGTCAAGATGAGATTTTTCATACATTTAAAATGTGTTTAATCAGTCGAGGCCAACATCTTTGATTATACTTGCACATACTTCTTGTTAATACTAATTTGAAATTACAGTTTTTCACAATTGTTTAAACACATTTATTGGAACATCAGACACAATGTGCACAACCTGAAACTCATGTTTCAGGTGGCTGAACCAATCCTGCTGAACTCCAAGCCCTTTTACTGATCTAGACTCAAATTCCCATTCCATACCACACATTTCTCACAACACTACACACAATTCCCAATATCCTGCACACTCTTCCTGAATTCCCTCTCTTGCTGTTCACACAGAACACACAGTCAATCACATTTCTAAACTCCAAAGGCTGTTGTGAGATATGCAATCAGCAATTTGCCATAAAAGGGTCACAGGTGAGCTCCTGGTTTGTTTGGAGAACAATGGATGGTGGCAATATTGAGAGAGGTGAGCAGCTTGCTGTGATGTCCAGTAGACAGCACATTTTGAGTCCAAATACTGTAAAATATTATTTGTTGTTGCAGTAAAGAATTGTGTGTTGTTTTTTTTTATTTGAGTAACCTATACATAAGAATACTATATGGTAATATATTACATCCAACAGCTGAAGGTGTAACACTGAACATACAAATGCATGATTCTACTGAGGCATTCATTCATTCATATAGTGTTTTCCATTCATACTATAGTGTCTTCCATTCTGCACATCAGTGTTCAGTGGGTGCTTAGAAATGTCTACTGAAATGATGTATGTGTTTGGCATTTGAGAAGGAAATACCATTTAGTGAAGAGTTAACACTGTTTTGAGGGTAGAGTGTGCTTTTGCAAGAGAAGTGTAGGATTTTGCATTTGTGTGTGAGTTTTTTAATTTGTGTTTAGGGTTTTGAGAAAGTGAGGTAGTCTATCAGGAAATGTGTTTAAACAATTGTGAAAAACTGTAAACATGTTGCTTTCCTCAAATTCAATCAATTCAAAAATCTTTATTTTGAACGTGATGGCAGTACAAAGTAAGTGACATGCTTAAACATACTTAAACCAGGATCGCAAGAGACACTGTTTTTGTAGCAGCAGTCTTGACATGTTCAAAAATGAGTAGGAAGAAGTACAAAACGTATGAACTCCTATCCCTTGAACTCAATATTATGTTTTCAGATGGACCCTCGTTATTATTTCTATGGTTTAAGATATCAAAAAGCTTGGAGTACTTAGAAGTTATACATATTAATAGTAAGAGTTTTACACAGTATAAATATATATTGTGGTATACCCGTATATACAGGGCTGCACATAAGTGGGCCGCCAGAGCGCATGCGCCGTCAAAATCCACAGTGCGCTGTCAATCTTGTGCTGCAAAGCGCTTTTGCGTACCAACAGCTGGGGCTCATATTATTGGTTGTGGCCAGACCAGAATACTAATATTAAAAAATCTATTGGGAGAGCTTTTCCCCAGAACTTCCACTCAAAGTTGGTACTGGGCTGGCCAATCACAGCGCGTCCGTTGCTGCTGTGGGTTGCGCAGGAAGAGAGGTAAGCTTCAGCTTTACTGAACAAACTCCGACACGTCTCGTCAAAATGTCCAAGAAGCAAGCGCCATTAAGTAATTATTTTGGCGTTCCACCCCCACCAACTACAAAGAGACGCCAAACTGAACCACTACCCGTGGATAGAAACAGAAAACGTGTGTTTGCCGAGAAGTGGCTGCATGATGTTACGCGGCGACGCGCACCGTACGTTCGCGCTCCCGCGTATCCTACCCCGTAAGCTCTGCGTTGGTGCAACGCAGAACCATAAATCGGCCAGTGTCCGTCACTGCGTGCAGCAGTTACCTGCAAGACGCTGCTCTGATTATGGCTCAAAGTTTATGAAAACCCCAAATAAAAAATAAATGAGAGAATATTTTATGAAATCAATAAACAATTCCATCATCAAAATTATAACAAATAAAGGTTTAAGATATCTTGCTTTGCATGTAATAAGACTAGGTAATATATTAGTTTCACCTTTTAAGTTGAATTATTGAAATAGATTAACTTTTACACCATATTCTAGTTGAATTATTGAAATAAATGAACTTTTACACCATATTCTAGTTGAATTATTGAAATAAATTAACTTTTACACCATATTCTAGTTGAATTATTGAAATAAATTAACTTTTACACCATTTTCTAGTTGAATTATTGAAATAAATTAACTTTGTAAAGGACCATATTGAGCCATTCATCTTTATAAGTGAATAAATATCGTTTTGCCTATAACTTATTCCTGCATCCCTCTTTTATCGATCTGGCGAGACGGGTCACCGCGTTTTTGGAGGCCCAAGTCACATATCCAGGGGCTCCTCTGAGCACCAGACCAAAATAATTATGTGCAGCCCTGCGTATATATATATATATATATATATATATATATATATATATATATATATATATATATATAGTATAAATTATAGTATAAATTAACAGATACCTGAGTTATTTTTGCCATGTATCAGATATTTCTATACGCATTAAAGCATACATATACGCACATACTTATTAGTATGCATATATGTATAGATTTCCATGTACATACATATACACCCACAACCATACAAGTCCAGCCCCCCACCAACCCCTTACCCAGCAGACATCTGAGCAGAGACGGAGAGTGAGGGGAGGCAACAAAAGCATGTATTAAGGGAAAAAAAGAAAGTTTCTGCATTATCATTTGATATGCAGCTATGGTCTTGGCGTATATCTGTCACAGATCGTACCTATCATGGGTGACAAATAGTGAAAATGATTTCTTTAGAAAAATGTTTTGGTTACTGTTCAAATTTAGTCGACCTCGGCATCAGAAATGAATGTTACAATCAATTAATCTATCTTATATTCAGCCAACACACAGAAATTTCTGAATTACGGTTATGACAGCTTGTTTGTGAGATTTCCTTAATGGGAAAATCTAGCCAAAGAAATTCAAAATCTAATATTACACAGGAATGTTCCTTTTTTAGATGGTTTCATTGTCGAGCTGGAATGACACTAAATGGGCAAAGATCTTTCAGATCTCTACAACCTTCAAGGAATGGCTGATTTCAGATGGCTTTCGCCTCAAGAAGAACCCGTGGGTTATATTATGGGGAAAATTTAATAAAAATAAAGCTGTGAAAAAACTGCACATTACATTTTTTTAAAGTGACAAAATAAGAGCATTTATATTCAACTGTCTATCAACAATGCTTTTTTTCTGGTCAGGTGATTTAATTTTTTTTATTTATTTATTTTTTTAATTTCATCAAGCCGTTTTCACTTTAAATATATCTTGTGTTCTTCAGGTTTCCAATCTCATTGCGACAAATGAGGTTCTCCTGGAGCAGAATGCCCAGTTCAGGACCCAGACCAAGGTGATGACGCTGACTTCCACTCCTGCACCTGCTGAGCAGAACCTGGTGCCCCCTGTGGGTGCAGTGAGCTCCTACAATCACAGCATCGCTCAGACTCACACAACTCTGAGCAGTGCAGGGCTGCAGCCTCGACCCGTCACTCAACAAGACCTGGTAGCTCCCACCGGCGCTCCGGCTGCACCCCCAACCAACGCAGCTCCACCCACAGCTCCCCCACCGCACCTCAACCCTGAGATTACCCCACTCTCAGCTGCCCTCGCACAGACCATCGCCCAAGGATTGGCACCACCTGTTTCTATGGCACAAGTGGCTGTATCCGTGGCACCAATAGCGGTGTCCATGACGCAGCCTATGCCCAGCATCACCATGAGTCATGCCACCACTCCAATGGTGTCATACCCCATTGCAAGTCAAAGCATGAGGATCACGACCCTTCCTCACTGACAAAGTTCAGTTTCCCTGACCAAGAGGGTTTTCTAGGTGGGATTTTTAAGGATGTGAGCTTCCTTTATTTGTTTGAGACTGAGCCGATCACAGAACTGTGACAGCAGTGAGATCAAGACTTTTATATTTCTCCTCCAGAGAGAGGATAAATATGTTCCTCAAAGGGAAAGTTCGTTTTTTTACAACCAGCCTATTTCTGGCATTTTTTAAGGTCGTATACTCACCCAGGCAAGTTTGGTGTCATTTGGAGTCCTTCGGAAGATATTAGGGATTTTTTTGCGAGCCGCTTCTCCATAAATTGGGAGTGAATGGGGCACAGCGGGACACAGACGATGCAGCGTCTAAATACAGTAACACATGATTGCCGCGAAAATCACTAGATCTGCTTCCAGGACCTGTTGTCTACATCCGGGGCTGTGTGTGTAACAAATAAATCAGTTTGCAAACAAGACCTCTGAGCTCATGATGTCATCTCTGTGCGCGCATCCCAGACACAGCTCTGTGTACAGCTGGAGTTCGCTACTGTTAGTTTACTGTTAGTTATTTGAAACATGTCTGAATATTTGTCAAATTTTGAGGTTGTGGACGACGACCTTGAATATGATGGACGTCCTTACCGTTTTGAGCCAGAGTATACGGCTGAAGAGCTCACTGAACGGAGGACAGAGTGCGCGCACAGAGATGACGTCATGAGGTCAGAGGTCTTGTTTACAAACTGATTTATTTGTTACACACACAGCCCCGGATGTAGACAACAGGTCCTGGAAGCAGATCTAGTGATTCATAAAATAAATGAACGAATTTCGCGGCAATCATGTGTTATTTAGACGCTGCATCGTCTGTGTCTCGCTGTGCCCCGTTCACTACCGTTATATGGAGAAACGGCTCGCAAAAAACTCCTAATATCTTCCGAAGGACTCCAAATTACACCAAACTTGCCTGGGTGAGTATACGACCATTAAAAAATGCCAGAAATAAGGTCCAGGTTGTAAAAAAACGAACTTTCCCTTTAATCACAACTCTTGTGTTCTGTGGCAGCATTACAAATATTCTTTTCCTGAAGACTGGTTTGATCTGTGAACTCTGGCAAAGATCTGCGTGCACCAAAGGGATCTTTTCACCCATAAATGGTAGCAAACTCAAAAAACTTTCTTTTCTCCTAGACTGATGTGCCGTCCATGGGGGAACAAAAAATGTAAAGTAGTTTGTTTATATTTTTGTGGGTTGCTATGGTGTTAATTAACTTTGGTACTTTGCACATAAAAAAAGAAACTGTAAGAACCCCTTGATAATGAATCGTGTATGTCTTTGTTTGCTGTTGGAGTGTTCACAATAACTTCTAGCTGACATAGATGGAGATACAGAAGTAGTGTGTGGCAAACATAACATCCTATTGCTTAATTTGTTCGGGAGGAGTCGTACTGAGTAAACGGGAACATAATCCCTATTTATTCAGGAACTACATATCCACGTCTTACTACTTTAAATGTTTTTCAACAGGCTAAACATTAGAAGTAGGAATTGTCGAAGCTCTACAGTTCATAGGTCTAAAACATAATCTAGTGTTCTAGTTAAATTGATCTAATTAGACTTTTTTTTAAATGTTTATTTTATAACTATTTCCACTGGTATCAAGTCACACATAGATATCTAGGATTTGTTGAATTGTGACTCATACACATGTTTACAACTATAGTAATTAGGTTTCTATCCTAATAAGGTATTATGGAGCCAGGTTTGTGAATTCGCTGTTTCAGTCGTAAAGATACTTTAAGACACACACAAACATGACATTAATTGAGAAACTGGGGAAAAAACTTTGATAAAATAGAAAGACTAGTGTACTTAATCATGGTGAAATCCCTGCAAGGTAACTAGCTAGATCTGACTGCTGAGGGAGAGGAATGATTGTTCAGTCTTTTAATCGCATAAAATAGATGAGTTATACGTTACTGGAATAGCTCAGTGGCGTCAATTCAGTGGAAGCTAAGGTATGGCAAGGTTACGAGTCACAGAACTTAACTAGAGTATCAATCAACACGTCCAGCAAATACTCATCACAGAAGTCTGCTATGGAGCTTATCTGTGTGGTCAAGAAAATTGGAACTTTTTCAAATGCAGTCTCGCTCACTGCAAAAACTCAAAATCTTACCAGGAATATTTGTCTTATTTCTAGTTAAAATGTCTCATTTTTAGTCAATAAATCTCATTACACTTAAAACAAGAGTCATCACCAGAAAAATAACTTATTTGACCATTTTCACCGGTTTCAAGTAAATTTTCACTTGAAATAAGTAGAAAAATCTGCACAAGATTTATCTTCTCATTACAAGCAAAAAAATCTTGTTCCATTGGCAGAAACATGCTTGAAACAGGTGAAAATAAATAAATAAATGTCTTAAATGTATTGAGATTTTTTTTGGACTAAAAATGAGACATTTTAACTAGAAATAAGACAAATATTCTTGTTGATATTTTGAGTTTTTGCAGTGTATAATAACTAGTGAAATCGATGATGTTGTTCTGATTTGCATTTGTAGTTATTCTATATGTATTAAGTAATAGTATAATCAATACAAATAGGCACAGAGTAATTCCATAAATGTATTTAAAAAACAAACATTTGCATTTAACCCTTGAAGCCAAGGTGTGGCGGCTGCCATACTTTGCCATACCCAATTGACGCCCCTGGGTCGTTGAACAGCGATTTAAATAATTTGCGGAGGCATTTGTTATACCGCAGTAATTACCTTTAAGTGGGCAGTGTGACGCAGCAACGACAAAAGGCTGATTTATGGTTCCGCGTTACACCAACGCAGAGACTACGGTGCACGTCGCCGCGTGCCTTACGCCGGAGGCTACGCCGTCGATTTAACGCAGGACCATAAATCAGGCTACATGCTTTTCGGTTTTTTTTCTCTCTCTCTCCAATGGCCGTGTTTTCACGCAACTAACGGGACTGGGTGAGGCAGAGGGCTTGCTACTTTTCCCGAGGTTGTGTTTATCCACGACCACTTCGTCAACTAAGCGATAGTTTTATCGTTTTAATGCGATATGAAGGAGCTGTGACGCGGGTCTGGACCAGACAGTAAAGAGAGCGCACATGCGGCGGCTGCGCCTTTGAAACCCATCCGACTTTGTAAGGAGACGACAGTCTAACCTTTTTTGGTAAGTTTCTAAACGCGTTTTTTTTAAAACAAGTCTCCTTCTTCCAGAGGTATCATAATTGCGTTTGGACACACACACCAGCACCATGCAAAGCGACCAAGCGGGGCCGGCTGGAGCGGAGCTCTCCGAGGAGAAGGCGCTGCGTAAAGATGCGGAGGAGGAGCAGCCGTCCCGGCCGAAGGGCATCAGCGCCGTGGCCGTGCTGTGGACGTTTGGGAAATGTCTGAGCGCCCTGCTGCCCGTCTACCTGGCCGGCTACTACCGTGTGAGCACCAGCCTGCTGGTCTGTGGCATGATGGTCTACACGGGATGGAAACATGCCCGAGAGGCGAAGGAGGAGCGGCTCAGGTCGGCTCTGCAGCTGCTCGGCAGCGAGGAGGACTACACGAACACCAGACTGTCCAAGATCAGGCGAGACCTGCCTGCGTGGGTAAGACGGACTTGAGCACACAGATGTCAAAGATCTGGTCCGCCTTGACCTCATGTAACCCCACTTTACCTGAAGTTTAAGCCTGATTTATGGTTCCGCGTTAAATCGACGCAGAGCCTACGCCGTGGTCTCTGCGTCGTTGTAACGCGGAACCATAAATCAGCCTTTAGAAACCTTGCAGTGGACGTCCAAGTCATTCATATAGCCTACAATAAGTGTAATCAGAAGCATGATGTGGCAGTATTAACAGTAAACAAAAAAAATAAAACATTTTTATAACGTACAAAATCACGTTATAAATCACAGATTATCTATTCATGGTGGCCTTCAAATTATTTCATGAGACATGCATTCAATGAGATCCACACAAGTCCATTTTTATTTCAAACAATACTTTGCCTCTGCATCATTTCCTCTTTAATTGTTTTAAAACATATGTTTTAGAGTACCTTGGATGATATATTGTGTCCATTACAACAACTTCAAAGCTGCTTAAAACCAGTAGTATTTATGCATTTGAGTCACCCTGCAATCTATGCAAATTCATACATGCATCTATATTTGGAGACAAAATCGTTTTTTTGCAGCCAACATGGGTCTGTTTTGACTGAACATCTTGCCACACCCAAAATGAGGTTTCCCAGGGTTCCTTTTGAAATGAATTATTTCCGTGGTCACTTGCTTAACCAGACAGCATGCGTTCTCTTATTAAATCATTTAAAAGGAGAGCATCCCTGTATTGCTCTGCTGTGCCCACCAGTCCTCTCACCCATCTCTTAATAGATCTGAACACTTCCTCCAATTTTTCTGCAAAACAGCCAAACGAATATGTGCATATCATAAAATATAAAGTGGAAAAACATTTCAAGTGCTTAAATTCCAAAAAATATCTTCACACCTGATGTGAAACAAAATGTGTTATTTATTTTTGAACTGAGATTCACTTTATCCAGATTCTTTTTTAACTCTTGTGATTTTTTTCTTTATTCCACATAAATTGTAAAAAAAAAAAAAAAAAAAAAAAAAGCACTATGAATTATATCATCAGTTTACCTGGTCATATTTCCATTGTAGCTTCCTCCTTGAACAACTTCCCCTTCCTGTACTTACTAGGCTCTAGATTCAATTTAAGTATCTTCCTACATTGTTCCTACATATTTAATTATTTATTTATTTTTACTTTTCAGATTAACTTTCCAGATGTTGAGAAAGTGGAATGGCTGAATAAGGTAAGATACCAGACCTTTTTTTTTTTTTTTTTTACTTCTTCTTCTCACTAATTGTATGACTTTCCATTGTTTGTTTTTTAAACACAACAAACAGTGTTCAGTAGCCCAGCTGTTGTGCTGATTGACACATTATAGCGTCTGGCGTGTCAGTAGAGCGAGGGGAGCTGATAGATAGTCTTCCTGATGTTGCTGCCTTGTTACTCAAAAGGCCACACCCCCCCAACAGCTCTCTGTCTGTACTGCAGGGAGCAGGCCCGGCGCCAGGCAACCCTCTCAACATTTCCACTTCTTTGCAGCCAACCACACTGACAGGAAGGAGGAGGAGCTTTTCTTTGTCTTAAAACTAAACAAAAATACAGCTCCTTTGCACTTCTAGCTCGCAGAAAGTTAAGGCAACATGTTAAAGTAAAACTTTATGCTAACAGCACCACGAGACATAAGCTTCAGACAACAGACAAAGCAGTAGTTTGAGAACGGTTCCTGGGGTGGGGGGTGGTCAGCAGATTCCCTCTGTCCTCCACAGAAGCAGGCAGGCGATGACTCACTCCTCACGTATGCCAGATTGGTACCAACTCTGTGGTTTTTCTTTTCCTTTTTTTTTTTTCTTTGGCCCACAGAAGTACACAACCAAAAACAACCCCCGCTTTTAGATTCATTCACAGTGAGAATGCAGTTGAAGTCTAAACAAGTTTATAAAAGGCATTACTGATCAGATAAAAGTTGAAGCCTAATATGCTGCATGTGAGTATGTAGTGTAGAAGTCATTGTCATACCACACACTGGACCCAGAAAGTGGACTAACAGCTGAGAATGCTCAGCTGGCTTCAGCTGGCTCTGTCATTCTTCTGTTGCTTAGTGAAGGGAAGCTACCTTAAAACATATTTTTAGTAGAGTTGTTAAGTGGCTGACGTTCACTGAAAGTAGCTGTCTAAGGCCAGAGGCTGCAGGGCTGCAAATTGTATATATATATATACATGTGTTTTTATTGCATGTAAAAGCACATTTGTACCATATGCTTGGTTCTCTGAACAGGTCCTGCAGCAGGTGTGGCCCTATGTAGGCCAGTACCTTGAGAAATTGCTGGTAGAAACGATTGCACCATCTCTCAGAACCTCAAGCAACCACCTCCAGACCTTCAGCTTCACTAAGGTGGACATGGGAGACAAGGTGATGGCAGCAAGGATATAAGTACTCTGATACCGCTTTATTGGTTCACACAAATGATTCACATGATATTCTTTGTGTAAATGTGTTCTTTCTGTTTACTTCAGGCCATGAAGGTTGTGGGGATCAAGGCACACACAGAGAATGACAAGGGACAAGTCCTGCTGGATCTGTACATCAGGTGACTATATTCTTGGCACTGTGTTGTTGTTTGCTACATCTGTATTAGAGTGTTTCCTTGCATTGTTGTATATATAGAGAAAATTGACTCAAAACATTTGTGTGTGCGTACTACTTGATTTGTATGTGCGTATTATCTGATTTGTGCGTAGTACTTGATTTGTGCTTATTCACAATTTGTTACAAGTTTAGAGGTAACTTGGTATCGAGGGAAATAACGCTTGACTCCGATGAAAATTCAGATGACCCAGCCTTCCATCAGTACTTAAATGCACCGTGTTTGGATGAATCTGCGAGGCTTCTTGGAGGAGTGAAAAGAGTCTCAAAACCATTTGTGCATATCTATAGATTTGTGCGTGTGTATCAGTCGATTCGTGCATACGTATTTAACATTTGTGTGTGTAGGAGGCTTTTTGAATTCGTAATTATCGTTTTGTCCGTAACTTTGAGCAAGTTACGCACGCAGAAATCTAATAATACGCACAAATCAGATAATACACACACACACAAATAAAGTAGTACGCACAAATCAAGTATGCACACACACAAATTGTTTGAGTCGATTTTCTCTCCATAATTGTAGGTGACATTTCCATTTTTGTGTCCTCAGCTATGTCGGCAATGCAGAGATCAATGTTGAAGTGAAAAGGTACTTCTGCAAAGCTGGTGTCAAAGGAATACAGGTGTGTTCTCTTATCCAGCTTAAACAGCATTGTAAGCTTCTGTTATCATCTAAAAACGTGCCATGTTAAGTTTGAATCCCAAGAAGTAGTCTACCTTTATGTGAGTTGCAATAATCTCAGTTATTTCCTGTTTCTCTACCTTTAGCTACATGGAATGATGCGGGTTATTCTGGAGCCTCTGATTGGTGACGTGCCAATAGTGGGTGCAGTCACCATGTTTTTCATCCGCCGGCCTGTACGTTCATTTACGTTCACCTCTATTTGTCCTTTTCTTGTTGCAGCCACAACCTCCATTTCTGTGGCTATCATGTGTTCCTGAATAGCCTTGTATGCTTTTCAGTTTATTGATTTCCTTTTAGGTCCTGATTTTCCTGTCCAGGCCTCCTGATTGATTTGCTCTCTATTCTTTTGTCTTATTTCTTCTCAGAAACTAGACATTAATTGGACTGGAATGACTAATTTGTTGGACATCCCTGGACTGAAGTGAGTACAACCATAGCTCACATGGATTTGCACATTAGTAAAGATGAAAGCTTTCAGTTTTCAACTGAATGTGACATTTTTAAAGTATGTCCATTAAGATATTACTTTTATTCATTGCAGCGTCATGTCAGACAGCATGATTATGGATGCCATTGCCTCATTCTTGGTGCTGCCCAACCGTCTGGTTGTCCCACTGGTCCCCGGTTTGCATGTGGCTCACCTACGCTGTCCTTTGCCCAGGGTGAAGCGTCAAAACGCACTTGCAAATTGAGACAGCATGAGTTCATATCTCAGAAAACAGCATAATATAATCCTTTTTTTCCTTTCTTAGGGTGTTGTACGCATTCATTTGTTGGAAGCCCGACATCTGGCAGCCAAAGATAACTATGTGAAAGGGGTCATGGCTGGGTTGTCTGACCCCTATGCGATATTAAGGGTGGGCCCTCAGACATTCACCTCCAAACACATTGATAACACAGACTCTCCCAAGTGGGAAGAGATGTATGAGGTGAGAATAAATTCATGTTTTTAGAATATTCTTAGATTTGTGCCATCCCTCCACTGAATGTAGAAGAAAGATTATGTGTAATTCATTCATGTATACATCATCATTTAACATTTGAGGGACTTGACTCGTGCAGTGCTGACAGGGTTCATTTGTCACTCAAGGGAGATTTAGTAAAACTCCACAGACATCCCTCTGTCAGTCATCGTGTGCATATGTTTGTCCTGCACATCAGGTTGTTGTCCATGAAGTGCCTGGTCAGGAGTTGGAGGTGGAGGTATATGACAAAGACACAGACCAGGATGATTTTCTGGGAAGGTACATGTGCATAATCCATGTCATTGTTTTCTTGTGTTGAATTTCACAAGTTACATAATTCATTCATCACCTGCCTTAAAACATGAAAAGGGTCCACTCAATTTTAGTGATGCATATCATTCATTTTAGAGTTAAGGCCTAAAATCTGGTTTCTTTGGTTTTGATGTTTGTATTATTGTTGTTAGTTGTATTAATAAGTCTGTTTAACACTTCTCCTTTATAAAGAACCACATTGGATTTGGGCATCGTGAAGAAATCTATAGCAGTTGATGATGTAAGTAAAAAACTGACATCTCCTTTCATCCCCATAAACTATTTTTTTAATTATTGGATTGTTAATATTTGCCTGTGTCCGTCCTCCCAGTGGTTCACTCTGAAAGAAACTCCTTCTGGCCGGGTTCATTTCAAACTGGAGTGGCTGACCTTGCTGCCTAACACTGAGCGACTCGAGCAGGTTTGATCCTCTCACCTTTGCTGATGATGTAATCATTCTTTACTGTATGTGAATACACAATACAATATATATTTTCAATTCCCCACTAGATCCTAAAGAGGAATGAAAGCGTCACCAGCAAGAATTCTGATCCCCCTTCTTCAGCCATCTTGGTTGTGTACCTGGACAAGGCTGAGGCACTTCCTGTGAGTCAAATATGTCTACCCTCTCTGCCCACATTCGTGCTCAGCTCAGAGCTGCTTCCTGTGTGCGGTTAAACTGAGGAAGAGCTGTGGGTGCCATGTGTTTAACATACTCCCTCCAGTACCAGCCATTCTGTTGAAACATGGAAGAACAGGGCTAATCTGATCCAAGACAGTTAAACACACACATCCTCCTCTACTAATTTCAGATGACACATGGAATTAAGGGAACAGGCATAATTAAAGGATATGAGTGGGACTGGTCTCTGTTATTTTGTTGCACGCTTCCTGATTATGCCAGTGTTTATTTATTTGTGCGGTTGCTATGGTAACATTCAACACACTGCTATTGATAACCACGTGTTTTCGTAATAGGTGACTGTGGTTTTGCTGCTCTTGGTTACAAAATGTCACTGTTCGTGTGCCTACAATTGTGTATTTTCTTTATAGATGAAAAAGGGAAATAAAGACCCAAATCCCATGGTGCAGATGTCGGTGCAGGATGTCACGAAAGAGAGCAAGGTATATCTGCTGAGAGAGCCAGTTGACCCATCATGAATGAATATGTGGGTTTACCAGGGTTTTAGCATATTTAAGTCACTCAAACTATTGTGATTAAATAAACATGTATATGGATACTCATAAGGGAAAAAAACCGTTGTATCTAACCTCATAAACCCTCAGGTTTTAGTATGCCTTTTTTTTTTAAAACAAACAAAAAAAACAGACTTAAAATCTGAAAGAATTATAATGTAATTTTTGTTTTGTCTATTTTTAAAATGCATATTCTTTATTCATTACTCCAGACTTGTTACACTACCATTAATCCAGAGTGGGAAGAAGCTTTCACCTTCTTCATCCACGATCCTCGCAAACAGGACATAGACATTCAGGTAACAGTTAATAGAGTTACGTGATGCACACAACTTCTTGTATTTCGCAATCTGATAGTTCAACCGGTTGTGGTCTTGAATATGTTTTCCGTGATCAGGTGAAGGATGCCGACCGTGTGCAGACTTTAGGCAGTCTAATCATCCCTCTGTCCCGCCTCCTGGCAAATTCCAATCTTTGTCTGGACCAGTGGTTCCAGTTGGAAAACTCTGGATCAGCCAGTCGTGTCTATGTCAATGCGATCCTCAGGGTAAATTTGCAGCGATTCCTATTTTCTAGTCCTGGACTGAATTAAAAAAAAAGAATAAATATTCATAATACCAAAATTAAACTGAGATTTTTTGTTTTATCCTATTGTTGCTGGTCATTTTTTGTCACTTAAATAGGTTTTGTGGTTGGATGAGGAGAATATTTCATCTGAAGTATCATCAAATCTGGCAGCTGCACCATCCAAACAGCTGACCCAACACACCGCTCCTCATCCCAGTTTTGCTACAGAGGTAATAGAAAGTTTGGTTTTTGGGTCTTTACTTACAAGCAAACTTTGTTTTAAAGGTTTTTGTTTTTTTTGTTTGTTTTTTTCAGGGACTGCTTAGAATTCATCTTTTGGCCGGCCAGAATCTCATTCCTAAAGATAACCTGATGGGTGGCATGGTGAAAGGCAAGAGTGACCCCTACGTCAAGCTCAACATTGGAGGCGAAACCTTCACAAGTCATGTTATCAAGAGCAATCTCAACCCCACCTGGAATGAGATGTATGAGGTGAGTACAGTTGATTTGTAGTTCAGTTTTAAAGCATAATTGGAAGCAATGTTTATTGATAAATTCATAACCTCCTTTGTTTGTGACTTCTTTTCAGGTCATTTTAACCCAGCTTCCTGGGCAGGAGCTGCATGTGGAGGTGTTTGATAAAGACATGGACATGAAGGATGACTTCATGGGGAGGTAACTACACCTGATTCAGTTCACAAGTGTGGATATAAGATTTTAGACCATACATTCTAACATCACTTTTCTTTTCATGCAGGCTGAAGATCAGTCTCAAGGACATCATTGACTCTCAATACACTGATCAGGTGGGTTAGGTGCTGCATTTGGAGGTTCTATGATGGTTGTTTAAGTAAAGTAAATTAATAAATTCAGCCTTTCAGTGGCTAACTGAGCCAACTATAGTCACCCATACTCAACCATTCATAAGTATGCTTTTGTGTCATCTCTGAAATTACATCATAAAGGAGTTCTATTGGTGTTTCTTGTTTGGGACATTCCCGTAAAAATGTTTGCTTTATTTCCCAGTGGTACACTCTCAATGATGTGAAGTCTGGTCGGGTTCACCTTGTGCTGGAATGGGTTCCAACAGCATCAGAGCCAGACAGATTGGACCATGTGAGTGTTTTTAAAGCTAATCATTGACTGATGAACACTTTATATATATTATTCATAACATGCAGTTCTTTCTTGTGGTTGTAGGTTCTTCAGTTCTACTCCAGACAGTCCTTCCAGAACAAGGCAGTGCCGTCTGCAGGTCTACTGTTTGTTTATGTTGATCAAGCAGATGGCTTACCGGTGGGTTTTAATACTTCTGTGAAGGATAATATGTAGAATATCTAATTATTTTTCAAACTCCCAAAGAATACATAGCCTAATTTCCTTATCTCTGCAGGTCAAAAAGAGTGGAAAGGATCCAAAAGTGGGGGCAGAGTTAACTCTGGGAGAAATGTCTCATAAAACTACGGTATGACTGAAAACCTCACTTATTTGACACACGACTGATTGGAATACTTATAACGACTCAGTACTTTATGCGTCAATAATATTTGCTTACTGTTATGTCTCTTTTGAAGGTGTGTGATCGTACAACATCCCCTCAGTGGGATGAAGCATTCTGCTTCCTCGTTCGTGACCCCAGAGAGGATATTCTTGTTGTTAAGGTAAGCACTCTGCCACACCTGTGAAAAGAGTATAAATATAAGTATAAATAATTCTGCATTAACACTCTGCATTACATCCTTTTCCAGTTCTCCCACACCTGGACGCTGCCCATTGGTTCTCTGGTTATTCCTATTAGAGAGCTGCTTTCTGAACCAGAGCTGTTCCTGGACCAGTGGTTCCATCTGGATGGAGCCTCACCCGAGAGCCAGGTCTTACTGAGGACTGAACTCAAGGTATGATAACTTGCAATATTTCCTGTTGATTGTTTATTTAGTTTAAAAGTCTTTCATTTGGCAATCCATAAATCAATCTGTCATCCCTTTTGCAGAACATCCTCTTCTCTTTCTATAATGAGACTTTTCTTTTGTGATATTAACAGCTTAAAGCAAGAGTCTCTTAAGACAGTTCTTTTACTTTTTTAGCCTCTGATAACTTATTTTTTTGATTGGAACCTGAGAAAAGTTGACTTACGAAGTTAGAATATAATGAATGTAATTACAGATGCTGATTCCTAGCAAATGCCCTGGTACAACTGAAAAGCCGAAGGTCACTCCTGTGTCAGATCCTCCCCCATACACACGTCAACAGGAGACTGACACAATTGTCAGGTGTGATATTTAATTGATAAAAATACATTTTTACTTTATAATTGTCTCTTAAATGTGTCTTATTAACTGTCTTTATGTTTTTCAGGTCAAGTTCTGTGGACACCCCTCCTGTGGAGACTATTGTCTCTTCAGTGACTTTGGATGAAAAGGATCAAGCAAATGAAGCTGCAGCTGATGTTAATGAAGATATGGTGCACGATTCACCAAGCCCTGCCATAACACAACCTGCTCATACTTCTCCAGACCTCAGCTTTGCCAGTGAGGTAATGTAAAAAACAACATTAATTTGCAGAAGCATTGTGCAAGAAATGGGGAACGAGCTGATAATATTTAGCCTGAAAGTAACATATGTTTACTGTAAATATGTCGCCATGCAGGGACTCCTAAGAATCATCCTGTTGGAGGCTCAGGGTCTAGTTGCTAAAGACAACCTGATGGGAGGCATGGTGAAGGGCAAGAGTGATCCTTATGCCAAAATCTGTGTTGGAGAGGTCAATTTTAAAAGTAATGTGGTCAAGGAAAATCTCAACCCAGTCTGGAATGAGATGTATGAGGTGTGTATGAAGAGTTGCATAATTTAGCAGAATGATAGCCCCCTCTTCCTCCTGGTGACATTTGTATTAATTGTTTGAACTGCTTCATATTTCCTCAGTTGGTACTGACGCCTCAGTCAGGGCAGGAGGTGCAACTGGAACTGTTTGATAAAGATATGGATAAAGACGACTTCTTGGGCAGGTGACGGTTAATATGCAGGCTTCTGTTTTTTCAATAATATTTGGGAGGATCCTCGTGCCTTTTTGTTGGCTGTCTCATGTGACATGTATCTTAACTTCCTAGAAGCATTTATTTTTTTACCATTACTGATTTCTTTTAAAGAAATTACATAAAATTAAAGTGATGTAACAATATCAATACGTAGCATTAAGAAAATGTAAAACATTTCAATTTAAATAGCATCTGAAAATAAGGAAATAATCTGCATAAAGTGATTAAAAATACATTTGTTTAAACTGAATCACTTTTGAATATGAGTCCACATAATTTATTGTTAACATGCCAATTACTTATTTGTAGGTTCAAAATCAGTGTGTCGGATGTAATCCGCTCCCAGTACACAGACCAGGTGTGTTTTTACAGTTTATCTTCAAAATTTTCATTCCCTCTGTATAATTATAGACTTTGGTTCAGTAAGTGAATGCCTCTGTTTCAGTGGTACACCCTGAATGATGTGAAGTCTGGCCGTGTTCGTCTGATACTAGAATGGGTCCCAACAGTGTCACATAATGACACCCTGGACCAGGTTAGTGCAATTTATATCATTCATCAATGTCTCTTATTTTCGTCAAGCACTACATTCCTTGTCTTTCATAGATCTTTGAACTCTGCATCATTTTATAATATTATCCCCACCTGTCTAGGTTCTGTGTCCTCATTAGTGCTGAATCACGGTCATGTGTTTGTATTTTATTCATGGCTTCAGGTGATGCAGATGCAGTCTCTCCAGTCTTACCATAACAAGGCCGTTCCCTCTGCAGCTCTGCTTTTTGTCTACGTGGACAGAGCACATTTGCTGCCTGTGAGTGCCTTGCATTTCCACATACTGAAACAATATTTGAACACTGACACTGAAAAAGTATATTTGTTTTAGTAAGACTGTCTTTTGTCTTTCTTCTATCAGCTTAAGAAAAGTGGAAAGGAACCCAAAGCTGGAGCTGAGCTTGTCTTTGGTAACACAACTTACCGAACAAAGGTATGGTGTTAATACTACACATTTGAAAGATGTATACTTAATTTCTCCTTTTAGGATTAATGAAGTATTTTTGAAATGAATTGAATGAAAGCAACACACAAACTTTGGCTATTCAAATCTAGGGCTGCATGCAATACTTAAAGGGGACCTATTATGGCATCTAATACCTATTTTAAACAGGCCTTGAATGTCTTAAAAACAAGCTTTTGATTGTTTTTGCTAAATAAATTAGAAATTCAGCCTCTGAGCCATGTCTTTATCATCCCAGTTTCTAAACTCCTTCTCAATGCGGGATTCTGAGTGGGCGGGGCTATGATAATGAGACACTGTGCTGATTGGCTGCCTGACGCGACACACCGCTACGAAAAAATGGCGGAAGCTTCGGCCGGCGGAGTTAGTTGTGGGCGTGGTTTCACGCATCGCTCCTGTCGTTACGTAACGACAGGAGCAGAATCTGAACGGCTCGTAGAAGTCACATGACACTGGATGGCTCATCCGGGCGGCTGTACAGACACTGCAGAATTTAGTTGCTTTCCTCCTTCTCTGAGTTGGCAGGCTGAGGGGAGACCACTTTATATATGTTAAAGCAAGAAAAAAAGTGTTTTTCATAATAGGTCCCCTTTAAGAAAGTATAAACTTGATCAGGGATATTATTCACCTTTCCTCATTCTTTTGCTGTATAAAGGTGTGTGAGCGCTCCAGATCTCCTCAGTGGAGTGAAGGATTTTACTTTATGGTTCGTGACCCCGAAGAGGAGATGCTCATAATGAAGGTGGATCTATTGAATGTTGCATACTTTTAATAAACCAAATTGTTATTGTTAGGATTCACACACATTCTGACCGAAATGTTATGTGTGCTCTGGTGCCTGTAGTTATCCAGTGCATGGGACCAGCCAATGGGATCTTTGGTGGTTCCTGTGAGGGAACTGCTCTCTGAACCCCAGCTGGTTCTGGACCAGTGGATGCATCTGGATGGAGCCTTGCCTGAAAGTGAAATCCTCCTTAGGGCCGAACTCAAGGTATGAGCTGATGTACATGCTTGGATCAGTGACATGGTGACTGACGCAGAGACTAACTTGACATGTGTTCTTTACAGATTCTTAACACACGAATGGCAGAAGTCCCGAGGGCCTCTGCAGCTGGCTCAAAGAAAGAAGTTATCCTCACGCAGGAAGAAAACACACTCAAAGCCTCTACTGAGGAGGAACATAGCTCTAACCTGGCAACAAATAAGTGAGTCAGATGTGTTTAGATCAGAGTTACTGCTATAACAGAATTCATCATCTATCAGAATAAAACTGAAAAGTTCAGATGATTTGAAAGTAGACAGACTGGGTTTATAAGTGCATTGTGCACTTTCAGGTCTCCTGCAGTGACGGATCATCATGTTCATCCTGAAGTATCAGCGGCAGATCCTGCAGACTCACTAACAGAGGTTGCTCCTGATGAACCAGCTGCCATTCACACCACACTTGATTCATTCCCTTCTACTGAAGTATGTCCAATCACCTAAAAGGCTACAATTAATATGTCCTGAGTGTCAATTTTCAGCTTTGTAACAAATATAATTATCTGTGAGCAGGTGAAAGAGCCAACAGATACACTTGAGTATCCCACAGAGTCAAACACAGCTATTAAAGACTTTGAACCACAGCAAGTCCAGACAGAGGGGTAAGTTACCCACAATTAACTTTTTTTTTTCTTTTTCATGTATTTCCCTTGATCTCATGGTAAAACAGTAATAACTTATGGTTTTGTGTGTGTATTTGTGTGTGAATGTAGTACTGGCTTAGACAGTCTAGCGCAATCCACTGTCACAAGTCTTCCCACTGACACTATGAGGTCAGCAGAAGTCACAGAAATCCCCAAAGTTGGTCCAGTTCTTCCACCACACACAGCGCCAAGTCAGGTCTTTGGTAAAGAGGTAGGTTGGAATGTGATATCTTTGAGCGAAAGCTGAGTATTTAGTTTTTCAACAGCTGTCATTATCTCTTTAAATGTATTGCACATTAAGTATTAAGCACTTCAATCTTGGTAACATGCAGCAACCTATCTGTGTGTAAAAGCAAACATGCAGCATGATGATGAAAACTATTCAGTTAAATAAGGTTTGGAAACTGTATTATTGAAAAGCCAGATTTCCCTTCAAACATGCGTAGTCCTCCCAGCCGGCCGAGGCAGACGGCTGCCCTCACTGATCCAGGTTATGTTGGAGGTTCTTTCTGTTAAAAGGAAGTGGCTGCTCTGCGGTTGCTCACAGTCGTGTGGATGCTCACAGCAAGGCATTGAATCATAGTGAATCACTTCAATCTGCTGGTCTCCTTGGGTAGGCTGCTTTTTATGACGAATCATTTTATCAGCGAAATTATAATGACTGGGATTAGTAGTGCTGTCAAGCGATAAAAATGTTTTTGCGATTAATTAATTAAGATCTGTAATTAATTAATCTAATCTAATCACTTTTTTAATCTCACCAAAAAAATGCTGAGAAAATCCCTCAATTTGAGGTGTTTTACTTTAAATTTATTACATTATTGTGGCAGATCAAAACATTGGTATATAACAACCAAAAAAGTGTCTTTATATAGTATTTTTAATTTTTTTTTAACAGACTTGAGCAGATGCAGTACTAGCCGTTTACATCCACATGGCAAGAACATTGACCAGCCTCTAGGTCGCAGACGTGTGCATGCGCGAGCTGCTCTACTCGAGTCTAGTTTGGGGAACAGCGTTGCTGTGGTAACATCGTTGCTGCTAACGTTAGCTGTGGCTGCACTCGCTCATTTACTGGACCGACAACTTTCACATGCTCCTCCATTTCACTTCTCCGCTACTCACCACCATCACCCCCCCCCCCCCCCCCCCCCCAGGCCTGTCCAGCTACATTGGGAGCCTACCAGAATAGCTAAACTCTAAACCCACAGGGACAGCCAATCAATGTCCACTTCAAGCTGGGACAGACCGTTGTTTTCTGCCAATAAAGGCAACTCGCAAACAGAAAAAGTAAAGTTAGAGATTAAAAAATAGATTAAGCAATTGAAAAACATAACACCAGAATATGCCTGTAATCGCAATTAACGCACTAATTTGACACCCCTAGGGATTACATTGGAACAAATTGGATTGTAAAAGGATTATGAAAAATTGGATGATCTTAGATTGATTCGTATTGTACTCTACTAAACTAGTTTGCTTTCTCTAAATTGCCTGAGATTACCTTTATTGTGAATGAGTACTATCTAGAGATGGGTTAAATGCAGAGACCAAATTCCACCAGCCTGGCTGTGTGGTCATTAATAGTAAATAATAAATAAAGTGAATTGGATTGATAATTGTTAACACTAAGTTAATGATATTTTATTATTAGTGCGTCTATTTTGTTCACACTCATTTGATGTTTGAGTGAACAAAAGACACTGATAGTACTGGGTTTAAGCCCCTTCGTCTTGGCTCTACTCCTCGCACCATTTTTCTAAATAGCGTGACGGTTTGTTTCCTGCCGTTGGGCTGCACGCTGCTGGGTGGTAGACTGTTGAACACATGTGGATGTGTCATGGTAGCTTTATGAAGAACTTCCTGAAGCTCAAAATAAGCCTGAACGTTTGCCAGATATTTGTTTCTACATGATCAGTGTGGCTGGTTTGATCAGGAATTTGATGTATATAAGTGAAATAATTGGGATTTAAATGAACGATAATTTGGTTTGAAGTACAATTAGAGTAAATGCGAATATAGTTTTATTCATATTTAACTTTTTTTTTTTGACAATTGGATTGGAATGAATTTAATGGAGTTAAAACTTTGCTATTGCAAGTGAACAAACAATAAAATAAGTTTTGATAAAATGCATTGAGAATAAACAACTATACAACCACCATAAACCCTTCTTCAGTGGCATAGCGTGCAACGATGTTAAATTTTATTGATGCTAGTAAAGACAAGACACTTATTTAATAATCACATTATTAAACTTTATTTATACTGTTTTTCATTCAGTAAAATGTAGCACAAAGTTGGTAATGGGCTTGTTGCACAACTTCCTGAATATTTTCTTACATTTCACATCCTCGTCTTGTAGGGGTTGCTGAGGATCCACCTGCTGGAAGCCCAGAATCTGGTTGCTAAGGATAACCTGATGGGGGGCATGGTGAAGGGCAAGAGTGATCCATATGTCAAGATCAATGTTGGGGGGGTAGCATTTAAGAGCCATACTATCAAAGAGAATCTTAACCCCACATGGAATGAGATGTATGAGGTAAGGGTACATTTACTTATTTGTTTGTTTTTTTCTGTTATGTTTTTTTTTTTTTTTTGCTCTACTAATATTTATAGCTTTTTATTCATGTAATTATTTTTTTTCTTGACAGGTGGTTTTAAATGGGAACAATGATCAGGACATCAAGTTTGAAGCATTTGATAAGGATTTAGATTCTGATGACTTCCTGGGAAGGTCTGTTTCAAACACATAAATAAATAAATAGCCCCAAAGATAAAAATTATAAAGTTGTTTATGAATTGATTTTGCTGCACAAAACATACATCTACAACTTTTTTCAGCTTTTGACAAAAAAAAAATCTTTTTCAAATGTTTATAAGATGCTTTTTTCATTACAATATTTGACTGTGTGAGCTATTTCCCCAAACCATAAAACACAATTTATAACTGGTGGATCTAAATTTGTTAACATTTGTAAAATGTTTCCTTCAGTAACATAGACTATCTCAGCAGTTCGGTTCTGCAGCTATTAAACATAATCAAATATTGGTTTTGTATATGACTAGTTGGACGTATTGTCTGACTGTGTATTTACAAATAAATGTTATTTGTAGTCTTTGCTAATGCATCCCTTAGAAAGTAGCCGAAATCTTTATATCCTAAAAAAAAAAAGAAAATAACTTGAAGGAGTTCAAACTTTTTTGTTGTGTATGATTTTCCTTTTGTTTTTTACAGATTCAGTGTTAAGCTAAATGAGGTCGTCAGATCACAATACACAGATCAGGTTAGTCAGTAACTCGTGATCTGAAGTTCCACCTTGTGATTTCCAAATTCAGTATTGTGTCATTTCCTTAAATAAGGAATGCTTTCCTGCCTCTTTAACTGTAACTGTGTGTCTTGCAGTGGTTCCCTCTGAAGGATGTGAAATCTGGACGAGTTCACTTGATACTGGAATGGGTTCCCACCGTGTCAAATTCAGCAGGACTTGATCAGGTTGGTTTTTTCTACACGCTTAAAGCTGGATCATAAAAGTGCTGGACTCCAGAATGATGCCGTTGAGAAGCATGCCAGAACACAAGGCCCATTGTTCACACAGCAGCATAATTATGTGGATGCACTCTATGTTTTAGGTCCTGCAGCTTCAGTCTCTCCAGTGTTATCAGAACAAAGCTGTCCCCTCTGCAGCTCTGCTCTTTGTTTACATAGACTCAGCACATTCACTGCCTGTAAGTCAGCTATAATTTATTTAACCTCTGCTCAACAATTGGCGAAAATGAATAAAATATGACTTGAGTGCTTTTATTTACCACACAGTTGAAGAAAAGTGGAAAAGAACCCAAAGCGGGAGCTGAGCTCGTTTTGGGTGACACAACCTACAAAACCAATGTGAGACTCTTCACGGCTGTTGTTCTGTGTTCTTAGCAATACACTTGAATGCACTTTGTAATGAAATCCCTTTTCTTTGATAATACCTCATCAGCTGTGTGAGCGCAGTACCAGTCCTCAGTGGAACGAGTCTTTCTACTTCCTGGTCCATGACCCTAAACATCAGATGCTTGTGGTGAAGGTCAGAAGTTCATTTTCTCCAGTTTGTTTACTCAATGTGGAGCTCTGCTGTTGTTTACTGCATAGATTGATTGTCTCGTGTCAAATTCACCTCCATTTTTGTTCACTAGTAACATTGCATGGATTAACCTTCCTCTCTCTTGCATTGCAGTTGTCCAGTGGGTGGGATCAGCCGATGGGTAATCTGGTGGTCACTGTTAAGCAGCTGCTGGCTGAGCCACAGCTGGTCCTGGACCAGTGGTTCCCCCTGGATGGAGCCTTACCCGACAGTCAGATCCTGCTGAGGGCTGAACTGAAGGTGATAGCTGTTGAAAAACAAATGTCTAGTGCAGGCTCTTAGCTAATAGATACTGAGTTTTACCAAGAGTCTCCACTTCCAATTTTATCCAAAAGATTCTGAACTCCAGAATGTTGGACATGATTGATGCGGGGACTCTGCCCTGTGCTGCCCCGGGACCTGGAAATGGGCAGCTGAAGATGACTCTTTCATATGCCGGACAAGAGAAAAAGCTTGTTGTCATTGTCCATGCTTGCAGGTGTGTACCGAAACCCTGTGTTCACATCCGTGATTTTTGAAGAATTATTATGTCGTTTGAGACTTTGTTAAGGATTAAGTTTAATGTTTGTTATTTTTTTCATCCAGAGGTGGATGCATGTTAGAATATATGTTATTCTCAATTCACAAACTATATTTAGAGAACAGAAGAATTAAACACATATATATTTTCAACAAAAAAAGGGGAAGACCCCATGAAGTCAAATTTAACACATCATCCCAATTGTTGATGCAGATGTAGCAGAAAGAAAGGAAATTTTTGAATTACAGATTCAACAGTTGTTTTTATCCGTGGATATGCGTGTGCCATATGTAAAATTGAGGAATTATAACAAGATTTACTTTTCTCACTTGAATGTAAAACGATGTCAAAGAGATTCAGTTTTTCAATTTTAGGGTTCAATTGTAGTTCAAGGTTAGGGTTAAAAGCTGTGGTTACACTAAAAACGGAGCACAGCTCAAATGAAAACTGAACAAAGTTGTGGCCCTTCTCAATATTGCCAGGCTAAGACAATAAGGATTGTTACTTTAACTTACGAATTGCTATTTTCTCTACACACAGAGGTCTGTTGTCACAAGGTAAGGATGGTGTAGACAGCTATGTCTCTCTCATGCTGCTGCCAGATAAAAGCAAGGCCACCAAAAGAAAAACAGCAGTAAAGAAAAGAGACCTCAACCCAGAATACAATGAAAGGTAAATGCTTCGTATTATTTTTTTCTGTCCCAGTGTTGTTGTCCCAGCATGTTTTCATTGTCTTTGTCTGTGTTTTTAAGGTTTGAGTATGATATCCCTGAAGGAGAGACAAGATTCAGGCGCCTCAGTGTGTCTGTGAAAAATAATGCAGCGTCATTCAGGAGTCCGGACGTCATAGGACAGGTCAGTCTGAATCTGTGCCTCCTCTGATACGAGTTAAATGTATTAGAGTAAATATAACAAGATATTCACAAGAGTATCCAAAGAATTGCAATTGGCTGCTCCACAACACACAAGAGTACATACTACTGGATGCACTCGGGAAGTATACAACCCTGAAGTAGCATGATACACAAAAATGTAATGGTATCTTGTTAAAAGTATATTGTTTCTAATGTTTTTACTGTGAACAGACTGACCACAGACACACTGTTAACACTGCTGCTGCTACGACCTTCCTGTTTTTTTTAGGTGCAGATTGAGTTGGGTTCGATTGACCTGAAGTCTGGCGTCACACAGTGGTGAGCAGAGCATATTTGATTTGCCCTAGACTTTGTTTTTATTGAAGTATCATACTATGCATTTGTGATATTTATCATCAATCTAGCATGGGCTAACCAGAAAATGCTTACAACCTTTGTTACAAAAAGATGTAAATGATGATAATTATAGAGGTTAGTTACCACAAAATGTTATATGATTCCAATTATTGTTGTAATTTAAAATTGTCAGCCCCTGGTGTAAGAAACCTGAAAATGGGCTTTTAGTGGGTCAAAGCAGTGTAACAAGACATGCTGGCTTGTCTGCACTCACTAACACGGTATTTGAATGGCTCTTTCACCAACACACCAGATCTTTATGCCCCCACGTGATCAGAAGCGGTATTAAATAGCTGTGACTCACAGCTTTAGCTCCTTTGTCTCGGCTCTACTCCCTTTTTTCATAATAGCACTGTGACTCACCAATGCATTTATGCTTTTATGCAATTATGGCAACGCAAAGCATTTGGTTTCTGAGGAAGAGCAGAGACATTGGTAATATGTTTTAAGACATTGCGTCCAAAACTGTTTTTGGAGTGGCACAAAAAAATGACGTGGCATCTTATTTTGCTTGGTTTTTGTGTGTTTTTGTTTTGTTTTTGGAAATCCCCCCAAAACGTGTTAATATAACTTTGTTGTTTGTTAAACTCATACATACAGTTTTGAAAGTTGCTATTTATATTTGCATTCTAAGCTGTAAAATTGGATCGTTAAATATGTTTGTCGTTTTCATAATTAAAAAAATCTACGTTTTTCCAGCTCAGATTTTCTTTTTGTGTGATTTTAGTTCCAATGTGAATATGTCACATGAAAAACTAGGTTCACACATGTGAGGTTTTGCTAAAAAAGTGATACCTAAGGCAAGGTTAACTGTTTTTTTAGGTAAATATATATAAATGAAGTCAAAAGTAGTCAAAAACAGCAAATCAGATCAGAAGCTTAGATGCCTTCTCTAGAAGACTTTACAGATTGTAGGGATGGGGAGCGCAAGGGCTAGACGATGCTTCTGTTACAAGATAATCAAATATTAATTCAAATCAAATTGAAACTGATATTTTAACATGAAGAAAGCCTTATTTTTGTTCAGTTAAATGTAATTGAATGAGGTTTGCACCCTCAGTGCATGAACAGTTGCTTCACTGAAGATATAAATGAGTGCATTTACTGCTGAACTCCATGCTATTTAAAATTCAACAAAACAGAATAAAGCCTTAACTTTTTTGCTCTTTATTTAAAACAGGAATTGTGTTTCTTGTGTGATATTCAACTTCTCATATTTTGGCTTATTTAAATGTGCACTTACCGTACTCTTTTCTTTTTCAGTTGTTGACAGTCAACATCGGTTTTTCACTGTCACTTTGTTTATTTCAGGTTCACGCTGAGTGACGACGCTGAGTAGATGTTCTGCTTGCCCATCTCATAGTCCAGTGATGTCAACTTAATCACTCAACTGTGCACTTGGCTGCTACTCACACTGATGCCTTCTCCTTCCCACCTCTGAACCGCTGCAGCAGCTTTACCTGCAACCACCAAGCTCACTGTGTACTAGTATAAAGTATAAAAAAGTGGATTGCACCGTTTGTACCTCCCCCCACCAAAGATAAGGAGAACACAGTAAGTTGAGAAAGAATACGATGATAAGAAGTTACAATAAAGGGCTATGTTACTATTCAAGGAATTTTTTAAGATGGAGCCAAGTAAGTGAAAGATGAAGGATGAAAGATGTCAGATTTCGTTGCCTTGTTGCCATAAGAACTTTTAAAATCTTGCTTAAAGTGCAGTTACATTTTTTTGATTTTAAGTTTTGTATTTATCAGTAATGAATATTGTTACCATTTCAGTGTTCACAACATTAATTTATGATAAGCTTGCAGTGTAATGTGATTTTATGTATACATACACACACATATATATATATGGGCTATAAATGGTCATTTATGTCACAGCAAACAGCTTTTAAAAGCACATTAAGAAATACTTTTGTACGTTTATTTTTTACAGTTTAAACATGCTTTGCTTCACAGTTATCATATTTAAGGTGTGAAAATGTACAAAGACTGCATATCAATACAAACTGTTAACGATACAACGCAAATAAACAGATTTTGCACACCTCACCCTGTATTTTATTTGTCGCCTCGGGCGCCACCTGCTGGAGGAGGCGCCGCTACAACCCCTCAAAAATAAATACATGAAATAAATCAGGATCATTTTCGGGCAGGGGGGGCGGATGGACTTTCAACATTGTTTCATACAGATTTTAGCATCTTAATGGTTACGGTACGGTAGGGGGGCTTGCACCCCGAGGTATTTGTATTTCAATGATTTTTATTTGTGGGTCTGCCGGGGTGTGCAAAACGCACAGCTTTTAAACCTCTTGTGTATTAAACAGTGGTTTTTTTTTTAGGCAACGACCGCCATTTGTTTTATTCTATCTATCTATCTATCTATCTATCTATCTATCTATCTATCTATCTATCTATCTATCTATCTATCTATCTATCTATCTATCTATCTATCTATCTATCTATCTATCTATCTATCTATCTATGTCTGTTTGTATATATATGTGTGTGTGTGTGTGTGTGTGTGCGTGTGTGTGTGTGTGTGTGTGTGTGTGTGTGTGTGTGTGTGTGTGTGTGTGTGTGTGTGTGTGTGTGTGTGTGTGTGTGTGTGTGTGTGTGTGTGTGTGTGTGTGTGTGTGTGTGTGTGTGTGTGTGTGTGTGTGTGTGTGTGTGTGTGTGTGTGTGTGTGTGTGTAGGCCTATGTATGTATGGAATTGTTGTTGCACACTGTATTAATGTGGTGGGGTTTTTTTTATTTGAGGTGTGTTGGGTAAGGTTTATATTTCTTTTGAATATGTAGTCCACTCCCAGTGTCCTAGCGGTGAATGGTTGGTGTCCCAGCCGTAGTATGACTGTCCTTCTTCTTGCCTGTGTTCTTAGAGTTTTAGTTGCAGTAAAATAAATGGCATGTATGATGCAGACTGGCTGCTGCGGTCTCTTTATTGGAGCCTCTGCGTACTCTGTACCTTCCTAAAAGGTTACACTCTGTTAAACCCATCAAGTAGTAATAGTTTCTTGCAGCTACATGTCATGCTTTAAGAGGTAAATCCACAGGTGAGACAGCTGGAAGCAAGTGAGTTCTGTGCTTGCATGTTACAGGACCATTTACTGAAAAGAAGCACATTTTAATGTCCAGATTTTATAACTATTGTTAACATTATTACAGCTACTTGTAATATTCAAAATACTCATCATAATTAACAATTGAGTACTGCCGTTTTGAATTTCAAAAAGGATTCAGATTACTTTATTCATCCCAAAAGGGAAGTGTGTGTGTGAGTGATTTATTTTCCAAAGGAGAATGAAGGAGCCATTAAAATCACTGAATTGAGATAAGCAAAGAATCTCCTAGAAGTCTCAAGTATGACTCCATCTAATTATTCTGTCTCAACTATTTCTTGAATTGAAAGAATTGAAAAGATTGAAACTAAAATGAGGCAGAGATGAGACTCTCAAATTTTGTCTCCCAAGCTCTAGACGAGCACGCTTTGAGCAGAACATTTTTCCTTTGGGGCAGCACGGTGGCTTAGTGTTGCCTCACGGTTCCCGGTTTGACTCCCTGGCCAGGCGGGGTCTTTCTGTGTGGAGTTGGCATGTTCTCCCCATGCATGCTTAAGTGGGTTCCCTCCAGGTACTCCGCGTACTAGGTTAACTGATGATTATAAATTGCCCTTAGGTTGTCTGTGTATCTATGTGGCCCTGTGATAGACTGGTGACCTGTCCGGCCTCTCACCTGTAATGAGCTGGTATAGGCTCCAGCTGACCCCCGTGATCCTGCACAGGATAAAGTGGGTATAGAAAATGGATGGATTTTTCCTCTGGGCAGTCATCATGTTTCTAATGTTAACCAAATCTAGACAGCTTTGGGTATAATTCAGACATTCACATGAGTTACATGCATCTCATCCTGGTCCAACTGCAATGTTTGTGTCCATTTGTCCCCACATGGAGGCTTTTAAAGTCCATGTATGTAAGTTGTAGCTCACACCAGGGGCGTCAATTGGGTATGCCAAGGTATGGCAGCCGCCACACCTTGGCTTCAAGGGAAAATGTAAATGTTTGTTTTTTAAATACATTTATGGAATTACTCTGTGTCTATTTGTATTGATTATTCTATTACTTAATACATATAGAATAACTACAAATGCAAATCAGAAAAACATGATTGATTTCACTAGTTATTATACACTGCAAAAACTCAAAATCTTAACAAGAATATTTGTCTTATTTCTAGTTAAAATGTCAAATTTTTAGTAAAAAAAAAATCTCATTACATTTAAGACAAGACTCAAAAAAATAACCATTTTCACCTGTTTCAAGTAGATTTTCACTTAAAATAAGTGGAAAAATCTGCCAGGGGAACAAGATTTTTTGCTTGTAATGAGAAGATAAATCTTGTCCCACTGGCAGATTTTTCTACTTATTTCAAATGAAAATTTACTTGAAACAGGTGAAAATGGTCAAATAACAAGTTAATTGTCTGGTGATGACTCTTGTTTTAAGTGTAATGAGATCTTTTGACTAAAAATTAGACATTTTAACTAGAAATTAGACAAATATTCCTGGTAAGATTTTGAGTTTTTGCAGTGAGCGAGACTGCATTTGAAAAAGTTCCAATTTTCTTGACCACACAGATCAGCTCCATAAACTTCTGTGATGAATATTTGCTGGACGTGTTGATTGATACTCTAGTTAAGTTCTGTGACTCGTAACCTTGCCATACCTTAGCTTCCACTGAATTGACGCCACTGGCTCACACACTGACTCAAAATAGTCATTTAAATGCAATATTACCACAATTTCGTGTAGAGTCCAATTACGAATACTGACAGTATTAAAAGTCGTGACATACTTTATAATTATGGTAAAGGTAGAGCAACACTTATTATATTATTATTCCTACTGTGGGAGCTGTCAGGACGGGATCTCTCCGGGGGCAGCAAAGTGGAAGCACTGACTTAATTTCGACTGGACACACACATTATCACATTATGGGATGGTTAACAGAGCAGCATCTATATAATATATAATATACGAGTGTCCCAGTCGAAAATGAGTCCGCATCTGCAGCTGCTGCTGCGGTGTCGGAGCTTTCACTTTTGTTTTTGTGTAGTATTTTTCAGAGCCGGTCGCAGCGGTCAGTCAACTGCGGTCACGCCATCTACGCTTCGGAGAGGCGCAGTCGCGCTATCTGCGCTTGGAAATCGATTGCGCGTCTACAGCGCGTTGTACGGTAAAGCGTGTGGACGGCTTCAAAACGGTTATTATTATTATTTTCACGTCTTGAAATAGATACATATGTCATTCCTTTTTGTAGTTTTACTAAAGTCTAACAAAATGATAAAAAAAAAAACAAAAAAACAATCCCATTCAGAATCCCCTTCATTTCTATATAGGCAGATTAAAAAAATTCATAAAAAAATCTAATCAAATACTAGTCAGCACACTGTAAGATATTCTTGTTCAGCATGTCCTCAAGTACCTCTGACATCATTTTCAAGTTCTTTTACCCTAGCATTTTCTAATAATTACATCCTAAAATCATACCCAATACACAGGAATATAGGCAGATTAAAAAAATTCATAAAAAAAATCAAATCAAATACTAGTCAGCACACTGTAAGATATTCTTGTTCAGCATGTCCTCAAGTACCTCTGACATAATTTTCAAGTTATTTTACCCTAGCATTTTCTAATAATTACATCCTAAAATCATACCCAATACACAGGAATATAGGCAGATTAAAAAAAATCATAAAAAATTCAAATCAAAAACTAGTCAGCACACTGTAAGATATTCTTGTTCAGCATGTCCTCAAGTACCTCTGACATCATTTTCAAGTTCTTTTACCCTAGCATTTTCTAATAATTACATCCTAAAATCATATCCAATACACATGAATATAGGCAGATTAAAAAAAATCATAAAAAAATCTAATCAAATACTAGTCAGCACACTGTAAGATATTCTTGTTCAGCATGTCCTCAAGTACCTCTGACATCATTTTCAAGTTCTTTTACCCTAGCATTTTCTAATAATTACATCCCAAAATCATACCAACTACACAGGAATATAGGCAGATTTAAAAAATTCATAAAAAAATCTAATCAAATACTAGTCAGCACACTGTAAGATATTCTTGTTCAGCATGTCCTCAAGTACCTCTGACATCATTTTCAAGTTCTTTTACTGCAGAAGTTTCTAATAATTACATGCTAAAATCATACCCATTCCTGCTGAACTCCAAGCACATTTACTGCTCTAGACTCAAATTCCCATTCTATACCACACATTTCTCACAACACTACACACAATTCCCAATATCCTGCACACTCTTCCTGAATTCCCTCCCTTGCTGTTCACACAGAACACACAGTCAATCACATTTCTAAACTCCAAAGGCTGTTGTGCAATATGCAATCAGCAATTTGCCATAAAAGGGTCACAGATGAGCTCCTGGTTTGTTTGCTTGGACAGGGAGAACATCGCCTGCGACGTGGATGAGGTCCTGTGGCCAGCCAGGGATGAAAGGCAGGATGCAGCCTAATTCTTTTGTTTATTTTTTCTATTTTCTGTCAAGTTTTCATCCAGTAAAGAATTGTGTGTTGTTTTCTATTTGAGTAGCCTATACATAAGAATCCTATATGGTGATATATTACATCCAACAGCTGAAGGTGTAACACTGAACATACAAATGCATGATTCTACTGAGACATTCATATAGTGTTTTCCATTCATACTATAGTGTCTTCCATTCTGCACATCAGTGTTCAGTGGGTGCTTAGAAATGTCTACTCAAATGATGTATGTGTTTGGCATTTGAGAAGGAAATACCATTTAGTGAAGAGTTAACACTGTTTTGAGGATAGAGTGTGCTTTTGCAAGAGAAGTGTAGGATTTTGCATTTTGTGTGTGAGTTTTGGGAAAGTGAGGTAGTCTATCAGGAAATGTGGTTAAACAATTGTGAAAAACTGTAAATCCAATTGAAGAGTTCTTTTCTGCCTGGCGCTGGAAAGTCCACGACCGCCATCCCCATCAACACGCAGCCCTTTTACAGGCAATGGAGAAGGCATGTGGAGATATTGAGCAGGCATCATGTCAGGCCTGGATACGGCATGCAAGGAGGTATTTTCCCCGGTGCCTTGGACTGGAGGACATCGCATGCGATGTGGATGAGATTTTGTGGCCGGACCCAGAGTGACGGCATGATGTAGGCTGATTGTCTTTTTTTGGGGAATTTATTATTTTGTGTTCTGTGCTGTGTCTTTGTTTTGACGAGTGTGAATAAACACCAATAAATACTTGAAGTTTGGATCCCTGTGTGTTTACAGAACTATGACAAAAGTATGACCTCAAACTGACCTAGCCTACCTTGTGCACAGAAAAAGCAAAAGTCAGATGTGTTTTGTATTCATACCATCAGTGTGTAGTTGGCACATTATGTGCTTAATAAATGATGGGATGTGTTTACTGTTTGATATGAAAACACCATTTTTACTAAGGTGTGAAGAGTTAATCAAGCTTTGTTTGCTTTTGCAAGAGAACTATAACATTTTGATAATTTGGTGAAAGGTTTTCTCATTTGTGTGTAGAGTTTAGCAAAAATAGCCAATGTTGCAAAAAATTTGCTTAAGCATTCAGAAAAAACTGTAAAGACTTCCCTAATTCTCATCATGCCTCTGCCTTGTGTGTGCTGTAGGTGTGGCTTTACCATTGTAACAATAGACATGTGGACCCAAGATCAGGGTAAAAGGATGGATAGCAGATCTGGTTTTTAGTCTCTTCATCAGATTTGAACGTAATCGCAAAAGCACAGAAACACTACTGCCAAACAGGGAAGAGACTTAACCAAATTAAAATTATCACCAGACAGTGAGCAGTCTAAAAAGTAAATAATGTAATTAAAAACTCTTTAGCTCATGAGTGTCATGTTGAATGACTGCTGATTTTTTTTAAATATTTGGATTATTTGGATGGTAAATTGATATCAGATGCACATTCAGTTCTATATATTACAATATCATTAGAAAATTCAAGTAAAATCTTTTATAACTTGTCCCCAGGTAATCCTACGGAGCCCCCGAGTGGCCACTGGAGGAAAAAAAACGCTAACTCGTGCCCTCGATATCCTAACTCGTGCCCTCGATATCCTAACTCGTGCCCTCGATATCCTAACTCGTGCCCTCGATATCCTAACTCGTTCCCTCGATATCCTAAATCGAGGGAACGAAATAATTATTTCGAGGGAACGAATTAAGTATTTCGTTCCCTCGAAATAATTATTTCGTTCCCTCGATTTAGGATATCGAGCGAACGAATTAAGTATTTCGTTCCCTCGAAATAATCATATTAGAAATCGAAATACAATTTCGTGATTAAAGTCTAAATCTCTGGCCCATCAAAGCCAGTGAGGAGAGACGGACATGCAGCTGTTTTATAATAGATCCATGCAGCTGCAGCAGCAGCAGCAGCAGCAGCACCGGGACCAGCTACAACATCTTGGAGTGGAAGGTACGTTTCTGAAGTTATGCAACTATATTCCTATGTGTGATAAGTGTTTTAAATAAATATCTTAAAGCCCATTCTTGTATTCTGAACCTTGTTACCAACCTAACATAAAGCATATGAGGCTAACGTTGGCTAAAACGGTGAAATGCTATTTTTAATGTTACTGTTTACAACTATTTCCAGGGTTAGTGGGGATGTAAAGTCTCTCAAAACCAACATGAAATAACGTGCAAATCTTCCCTCAGAGCAGTGTTGTTTTGTTGTAACAATTTTGTTGCTAAATGATCAAAACGAGACATAAAGCACCCGTTTCATTCATTTAGGGGCCGTCTATGTGCTGGAGTTAACAGTGGCTGCAACGCTCTGACATCCACGTTGACATTATACAGCAATCTTACAGTAAGTATCAAGAAGTTCTTGTATTTCAGGCTTGTGAAGCTAAAGTTAATATTATTTACTTTATTAAGTCTTATTCTAGCCTACGTTTGACAAGAAACACGTTCTTATGATATCTCTAGCTTTTACTGTTTGCAGTCAGAGTTTAATACTGTGCTTAATGTGTTTACAATATGTAAATGTGATGCTTTTGAGGAACTATTTTAAATAAGGCATACTGTTGCTGAAAAGGAATGACACTTAAAACTGTTTACAACTTCTCCCAGCTCTCTTCTAACATAATCTGTTTATCAATACAAACTACTCAATTTTTTCATTATACTATACTATACTATACTATACTGATGATTATCAATTTAAAAACTAATTTTGATAATCATTTTATGAAAGCACCAATTATCATCCCGACAATATTGTTAAAATAAAGGTGTTTGGTCAAGAGGTATTTTGCTCATATACTGTATAATTGACTAAATGAATTATGTAACCTCATGTGACTCTTTTAAAGGACTATAATCCACCAGAACATCGTTCCTTGGACTGGGCAAAAATGTCAATCACCGTGATAAATTTCCATGCTTGTGTTTTTGCGCAGCAACCACACAGATTCTTTTGCCGGAGTCCGAAGTTTCATCTATGGACGCAGCACCACAAACCAGCGGATTGAATCGTGGTGGGGGATCCTGAGGAAACAAAGTGCACAGTTTTGGATCAACGTTTTCCAAACCCTCTAAGATGACGGCTACTTCTCTGGTGATTTCTTGGATAGGAGCCTGATCCAATTCTGCTTCCTAAACCTTGTTCAGGTAGGCCTGCAAAATCATTATGTCGGTACCCCTGTCATTCTCTCCTTCATTCACCTGTACCGATTTAGAGAAAGTTTAATAGGAAAAAATGGGATAACATGATTTTTCTCTTTGCTTTACTTGTAGAGTTCGATTTTCGCAGTGTGGTGTAAGAACAACACACACACACACACACACACACACACACACAGTGTTTTAAGTGCACTGGTGTAGGCTACTGCTCACGGTGAGGGTTGTTAAGACTATCCAACAATTAGCAAACTAAATAGCCTATAAATGAACTGACATATTGGCATTCCTACAACAACAAAAACATGTATTTCATTTATACTTGTAGGTATAGCCTATTTCTATGTACAGTAGCATATTGTATGTATGATGAATTAAACTTCAGCTTGTGTCTAATATTTTGTTTTTATGCAGGATGAACTTGACGAAGTCGTGAGAACCTGGAATTCACACAAGATAAGAGCAAAGGCAGCTGATGGTGTGATTGGAGGTCGGCGGATTTTGATGTACACACTTCCAGGCATGTTCGGCGCAGAGGACAATCTCAAGCCCATACACATGAATGAATTGGCCCTTTGTAGGGAGGAGTGCACCCCCAAAAGCCAATATACATGTGATGAAACTGTATTTGATCTCTGCTGTCTTCTGATGCAGGAAAGGGGATGGGATCCTCCTACAGATGCATTTTCCGCTGCTGAACTGTACACCTTATTAAGAACTGAAATACTGCAAAGTGTCTGAGGGTGGACAATTCTCTCTGCACAAAGAAGAATCATTTGTACTGTACAATACAGGACTGTCTCAGAAAATTAGAATATTGTGATAAAGTCCTTTTATTTTCTGTAATGCAAAAATGTCATACATTCTGGATTCATTACAAATCAACTGAAATATTGCAAGCCATTTATTATTTTAATATTGCTGATCATGGCTTACAGCTTAAGAAAACTCAAATATCCCATCTCAAAAAATGTGAATATTCTGGGAATCTTAATCAAACTGTAAGCCATAATCAGCAATATTAAAATAATAAAAGGCTTGCAATATTTCAGTTGATTTGTAATGAATCCAGAATGTATGGCATTTTTTTTTTTTTTTTTTTTTTTTAAATTGCATTACAGAAAATAAAGAACTTTATCACAATATTCTAATTTTCTGAGACACTCCTATTAGCCTCCTTGCGGCATGTGAGATGGACCCATGCATTTGGTTTGAATGGCATGTCGCGTGTACCAGTAACCAGTTTTTGTGCTGAAGGAGAGCAGTGAATACAACAGCTGTAAATAAGAATAGTTGATGTTTATAGGATTTCACTTCTGAGATCTTATTCCTATACCACAGTACCCTCAATCTGACTCTGTATTGCCCTCTTTGAACATTTCTGACCGCATTAAATCCTTGGTTGAGACAAAGTCTGACTTATTACCAACCTGAATTTGTGTAAGGTGTCCCGGAATTACCTTTGTTGCAGTGACAAATGTTATGTAATAGTATCAAACTGATAACAATTGAATAAACATGCTGTATAAAAAAAATCACAACAGCGCTTGCACTTTCTCCGGATGCTTAACCGGTTCGGAGTGTAAGAAATTAATGATCATGTTCTACCACTCTTTGATTGAAGTTGTCCTGACGTTCGCCATTATCTCCTGGTTTGGTAACATTATCTCCTGGTTTGGTAACATTATCTCCTGGTTTGGTAACATTATCTCCTGGTTTGGTAGCCTCTCACTAGGAGAAAAAGAGGCTGGAACATATTGTTAAAGTTGCCAGCAAAATTATTGGTGTTGCCCTCCCTGACTTGACCACTGTCTTTGGCAGGAGGGTAACATCCAAGGCTCAGGACATCCTACAGTGTCCTGACCATCCTCTCCATGCCCAGTTTGAACTCTTACCCTCTGGCAGGAGATGCAGATTGCCCAGTACCAGATCTAACAGACTGAAAAATTATTTTATAACTCACGCCATCACCAAACTTAATTTAAAACTCAAAAAATGAACAGCTGTGAACTCCACTCCCCACACTACATCCTCAGTCCCCCCCTTTGACTTAATGAATAGTTCAGAAAGACCATACAAGATATTAGTGTAACTTGTCTTTTATTAACAAATTATGAAAAACGGAACCCATATAGCGCTCACATAACAATTAAATATTTTTTTGGCTACATTAGTAAACTTGTAGTAAACTTCCCACCACCTTTTGTGCCTCATTTGGCTCAAACAAACATAGTTGACCTGCAACACATGACTGCGGTGGTTTGATACATTAAAAAGAGACATTTGTGTAAAATCACAAAAAAGAAAATTTTCAAATTAAAAAATTAAAGCATTTAAAACCACTTGCAGATCCCTTCTGTAGTTAAAAAAAAAAAAGTATGGCATGACTGCACTTGAGAACTGCAACTACAAAAGGCATTTTTAAGGTACAAAACTAGCATTTTTGTAGTAATTGCAAATTGCACAACTGTGAACATATGAAGAAACATATAATGTGGAACATGTATTTCCATGGGAATACATTTATAGGGCTCTTGGTTACTGTACAAATACAGGAGACCTGAAGATAAACTGCACTATCAAAACTTTCAAAATAAGTAAGTTGTAAACAGTAGTAAGTAGTTTTTTTTGTCAAATAAGTAAGACTTTGGACCAAACGAACGAAATGAGTGTCTGTTACAACACGACTAAACATGCTGTTATATCAATGATACAGGACGGTCTCAGAAAATTAGAATATTGTGATTTTCTGTAATGCAATTACAAAAGCAAAAATGTCATACATTCTGTATTCATTACAAATCAACTGAAATATTGTAAGCCTTTTATTATTTTAATATTGCTGATCAGGTTTACAGCTTAAGAAAACTCAAATATCCTATCTCAAAAAATTAGAATATTCTGGGAATCTTAAACTGTAAACCATAATAAGCAATATTAAAATAATAAAAGGCTTGCAATATTTCAGTTGATTTGTAATGAATCCAGAATGTATGACTTTTTTTTTTTAAATTGCATTACAGAAAATAAAGAACTTTATCACAATATTCTAATTTTCTGAGACAGTCCTGTATATTTCTGAAGTTTTTTGTGCATCAAGCAAGCCTTTTGCATCATTTTAGAAATGATGGCTTGGAAGCAGTATGGCCACAATCACGGTTGAGGGGCTGCATATTTTGTTACACAATGTCCATCACCCAGACGTTGCTGTCAAGAATTTCATCGAATTCAGCACGAAAGTCTGGGATATTTTCGTAGCAGTCACGTAGCTCTAGGAACATCCCACATGTTCGTCCAATTGGACGTCTTGTGAAATCAGACATCACTGTGAACTCAACAGTTATACTGTGACAGAATCAAATCGGATCCTGTGCAGAATCTTAGAAATTTACCAAGTTTTGCTTCATCCAGTTCCCTAATATACCGTCTGAGATGATGTTCGACCTCTTTTTGCTTTGCCGTCATATCTGCTGGGAACTTCAACAGCCTTGACACCTTCTTAGTTGTTGGTTTGAGGTCGGTGTACATCTTGGTCAGCTTTTCATAATTCAGACTCATCTGTGATTTTGTGATGTCCCTCCAACAATCAATTACAAACTTTGGCTTTTGCACAAGTTCTTTGTGGGAAATCTCTTCCAGAATTCCTGGAAGGGCGTCTGCTGAGGCTCTTCTTCTGCATTCGTAGTTGTTGAGGACCTCCAAAAGGTCATCAGGTTCAACAGAGACTTCTGCATCTCAGTTGCCACAACATACCTTTTGCTCTTCCATTAGTGTGAGAGCTTCCTCTGGGACCCCGCGATCTCGTAGGAAATTTATCACGGTGATTGACATTTTTGCCCAGTCCAAGGAACGATGTTCTGGTGGATTATAGTCCTTTAAAAGAGTCACATGAGGTTATGTAGTGGGTCTGGAATAACTAGTTATAGTTATAGTTATAGTTATAGTTAATCACATTAACAGACACCCCCTCTTTTTTCATTTTAACTTGTATTTCTTTATTTATTAACTTTTATTTGAATCCGAATGAATGAAAAACATTACCATTTCGCGCCAGTAGATGGTGCTTTAACACCAGTGGATCCAGGAAAGTAGTTTCTGCTCTCTACTGCGCATGTGCAGAGAATAAACCTGCTGAGCAGCAGTAATATGAGCTAATAACGGTCGTGTTTGTGTTTGGATCCACAGGTATGTAAAATGTATTAATTTGTACATTTGTGTTGGGTTAAATTGTGTAACAACATATAATGAAGATACGAAGTTAAGCTAAGCATGGTAGAATGCTGAAATATATACTTTATCGTCGAAGTTTATGTCGGCCCCGTCCACGGAGGTCGGTTGAGCCGGAGTGAATGTGTACGTGTGTGTGAACAGTTCCGACTATAACCGTTAATGAGAGTGGTTGTTTGTTAAGACTTTTCTGGAAGTAATTGGTACGTTATTTACAGTGTTCTGTATTCTGAAATAGGAAACCTTATTTACAGTGTTCTGTATTCTGAAATATTAATATTGTGCAGAGAATAAACCTGCTGAGCAGCAGTAATATGAGCTAATAACGGTCGTGTTTGTGTTTGGATCCACAGTTGCCGTTGTTAGCCACCCCGTAGCTCAGCCGCTCAGTGCCCGCCGCCTGAGTGGCTCATACTGCCGGACCAGAGACCCCTAGCTCTGGCGCCGGTAATATTTGGGGGCTCGCCCAGGGATGATTAGCGTTCCTGCCTGGTGAGGTGAGCGTGTGTCGCGACGACGTGAAACGGTGCCCTAAGCTTCAGGGAAGGCTGCTGCAGTCCAGAGCGTCATCCAGAGAGCGGAAGCCACCAGAGTAACGCCACAATGGCCACCGTCACCCCACGGCGGATGCTGATCTTCAAGATCCAGAAGAGTCTTTCATATTTGAGTCCAGACCAGCTCGTGGCAATTGTGAGTTCATTAGACGATGGCAGCATAACTCCTAACATTAAAGACTTGAGTGAACCAGAACTGTATGACCTGATTGTGGATTACCTCAAGAGTGACAAATTAAGTGCTATGGAAGATGAAGGGATGACTCAACTCCTCATCCTAAATGATATTCTAAATGACCTGCTGGCCACGGCCACAGCCCCAAGGGAAGGTGAAGCAAGCCAGACTGCGCCAGGGACAGGACAGCCAGTGGAGGAGCCATCACCCCATCAGGAGCAGCTATCCACTTTGCCTCAGTCGGAGTATCAAGACGCCGTCATAGAATCCACCACCATCACACAACACATTCCCAAAGACATTTGTCCCCCTTCCCCTCGCCCAATGGACAAAAATGCACACACAACCAGCCCCTCACACAACCAGGACATTCATACACGTCCAGCATCTGCAGGAAGAAACAGTAGAATGCCAGCGAGGAACTGTGACACTTCCCCATCCACCAGAGCTTTCATCGCAGCAGCTGGTGGTTCTCCGCAGGGCAGAGTAAGTCTGTCCAGCTTTGGAGACCAGGTATTGAGGGTTAATGACTTTGCAGCTCTGCTCCCACGCAGAGAATTTAAGCTACATGGTGGTCAGATCTCAGATGTCGGGTCAGATATGTCTTACAGTAACCTTTGTAGACAGATTGAAGATGGTATACAGGAAGGGTTCACTGAGTCTGAGATAATTCGCACTGTACTGAAAATCTTGAAACCTGGCACATTCAGGGAAATGTTAGCAAACAAAAGTGATTTAACTGTTGATGAGCTAAAGCGGTTTCTCCGCGCACATATCAGAGACAAAAGGAGCACTGAACTTTTTCAAGAGTTAAGTAATGCTAAACAACAGGACAAAGAGAGTGCTCAGCAATTTCTGTATAGAATAATGGGTTTAAAGCAGCGTGTTTTGTTTGAGTCACGGCAAACTGGTGCAGAGTTTAGCTACGACAAAAAGCTGGTTCAGGGCACCTTTCTCCACACTCTGTATCAAGGTCTGAATGAAAAAAATAACCATGTTCGTTATGATCTCAAATCTCTTCTCTCAGACTTGCAGGTTAGTGATGACTTTCTTTTGGACCAAATCACCAAGTCCACCAGTGAAGAGACAGAGAGACTGAGACGCCTTGGCACAGTAGCTAAACACCGACCAGTGACTGTAAGCCCAGCTCAGCTTGACTGTAGTGACTCAATCAAACAGACTACAGTCGACACCGAGTTACAGGCTAACCGTGCCGCTATTAAAGAACTGACTGCACAGGTGTCCTCCCTGACTAAACAACTGGCTCAAGTGGTGAGGCCTGCTGACACTCCCACTCCTGTGAACACACACTCAGCCACAGCCCAGCCTCTGCCACCACCACCACCTGAAGCCCGCGGCAGATGCAGCACCTGTGTTCAGCAGGGCAAGGTGAGTTGCCCTCACTGCTTCGTATGTGGCCAAGCTGGACATCGGGCGGTCGGCTGTCTCCAAAGGAGGACGTCGGGAAACGGGATGAGGTCACTGGAGAGGGGCAGCCAGTGACCGTGACAGCTAAGAAACTCCCAGCCCAACCCAGCATGTCTAAAGCAGCCTGTCCTGTAACAACAAAAACACAATGTCAACCACCAACAAAGAAACGCTTAGCACAGCTCATAGGAAAACGATGTATGGTGTCATGCGCTATTAATGGTGTCCCTCTCCAGATGTTGCTCGACTCAGGGGCTCAAGTGACGATGGTGGGGAGAGGCTGGATGGAAGAAGCGCTCCCCCATGTCCCAATCCAACCACTTGAATCTCTCCCTCTCGATGAGCCGCTGGTGATTTCTGCAGCAAATGGCACAGATGTTCCCTTTGATGGATGGGCAGAGGTTGAACTCCAAATCGGTAACAAACACTGTGGACATGTCACCATCCAAGTGCCATTGCTAATCAGCCAGAACTATCTCAACTGTCCTCTCCTAGGCAGCAATGTTTTAGTTGAGATAATCAAAGAACAGACAAGTGAGATTGATATTTCAGCTTTATTAAAAGAAACATTAAGCATAAATGACAGTGCTGTAGAAGCCATAGTTTCTGTTTGCCAGATGTTGACCCCAGGTGAGACAGCTGTTGAGTGCAGTGTGAGAGCAGGGAAGATGGGTCTCACTATTCCTGCAGGGCAGATTTGTGAGGTGAGATGTAGAGTCAGAGAATGGCCAGGGGGTGGGGTCACACTTTTCCAACCCAACTTTGTTAGTAACTGTCCTGAGGGATTGGAGTTGTTTCAGGCCTTAGTTGATGTTCCTAGTGGGTCCTCAAAAATTGTTAAGATACCTGTTCAAAACCCCACTAAGCATGACATCTATCTCCCTAAGAGAACAGTTTTAGGAACATTAGAGGAAGCTACTGAAATCAAACCAGTTAACTGTTTTCCAGGTGGGTTAGAACCCACATCCCCTAACACAGTTACTACATCCTCAGCTCAGGTCAGCACAGACAAACCAAGAGGAACAAGTGAGAAAAACAAGACAGAGGACATGACAGCTCAGAGATGGCATCCCCCTGTTGATGTGTCGCACCTGGAGGAACATGAACAAAACATTGTTAGAGACATGTTATATGAGGAGTCAGATGTTTTTGCCAAAGATGATAGTGACATTGGGTGCATACCAAACCTGCAATTGAGAATCCATCTGAAGGATGACACGCCAGTGCAAACGTCCTACAACTCTGTTCCCAAGCCCTTGTACCAAGAGGTAAAGAACTATGTCCAAAATCTGCTTGACCAGGGCTGGATCAGAAAGTCTGCTTCTTCCTACTCATCTCCAGTAGTCTGTGTTAGGAAGAAGGACAAGAGTTTACGTTTGTGTATTGATTACAGAGGCTTGAATCGGAAAACCATCCCCGACCGCCACCCTCTGCCACGCATCCAAGACCTGCTGGACAGTCTGGGGGGGTACTCGTGGTTCTCCATACTAGACCAGGGTAGTGCATACCATCAAGGCTTTGTCGAGGAGAACTCCAGACACCTGACTGCCTTTAGTACGCCCTGGGGACTTTATGAGTGGACCCGCCTCCCATTTGGTTTAACAAACGCCCCCGCAGCTTTTCAAAGGTGTATGGAGGGAGTTCTTGATGGGTTGAGGGACGAGTGCTGTTCTCCATATTTGGATGACGTTCTCTGCTTTTCCAAGACTTTTCATGACCATGTTGAAGATTTGAGACGTGTGCTCTGTCGCCTGCGAGCGCATGGTATCAAATTACGTCCAAAAAAATGTGAACTGTTCAGAAGCCAGGTCAGGTATTTAGGGCGCCTAGTGACTCGTGAAGGTGTTCAGATAGACCCTAAAGACATTGAGGCAGCTCAGCATTTGAAGGAGAAAGAGCCAAAGAATGTGGGAGAAGTCAGAGCCCTCTTAGGTTTTTTAGGCTATTACAGAACATTCATACAGGACTTTTCTAGGATAGCAAGACCTCTGTTTCAGCTTATAGAGAGTTCTAGTGAGCCTAGCCAGAGAGCCACTAATGTTAAGTCAAAAAACGCTAAGAGTGGCCAGCTCTCATCCAAAACACCTGTGTATTGGACACCAGATCACAGTGCTATAGTGTCACGCCTGGTGGATATGCTAACCAGTCCACCTATTTTGGCTTATCCAGACTATGACTTACCTTTCGTTCTCCACACAGATGCCTCAAACGAAGGCCTGGGTGCTGTGCTCTATCAGCAGCAGGGAAACAAGCTCAGGGTTATTGCTTATGGCTCCAGAACACTCACGCCAGCTGAGAAAAACTACCATCTCCATTCTAGCAAGCTTGAGTTCCTAGCGTTAAAGTGGGCAATCTGTGATAAATTTAGGGATTACCTCTATTACGCCCCCACTTTCACAGTATACACAGACAATAACCCCCTTACATATGTTTTGAGCTCAGCCAGGTTGAACGCAGTCGGGCATCGGTGGGTGGGTGAGTTAGCCGACTTTCATTTCACCATCAAATATCGGCCAGGAAAGTCAAACGCTGATGCTGACACCCTGTCACGACAACCAGTGCATCTTGTGGATCACCTGAAAGAATACATAGAGACAGTGTCCCCTGATGTAGTCTCCGCCATCTGGCAGGGGGACAAAGCTGCAGAAGACAGTGATGTGCCATGGGTGGCTGCATTACAGCTACAGTCTGATGTAGGTGACGCACAAACTGGAGGCACCCCGGTCATCACCCCAGAAAGTATCAGAGCTGCACAGAAAAAAGATGCTCCCATCTTTGAGTTGATAAACTTAAAGAAAAATGGATGGAATCCTCAGGATAAAGAAAAGAGACAAATGGGACGAGAAACACGCAGACTGGTACACGAATGGAGCAGACTCAGACTTGACAAAGGGATTTTGTACAGACAGACAGGGCAGAGGAAACAGTTGGTTCTACCCAGTAAACTGAAAGCAACCGTGTTAAAACACCTGCATGATGATATGGGGCATGTAGGCGCTGACAAAGTCATACATTTAGCACGAGAAAGGTTTTATTGGCCTTTTATGCAACGAGAAGATTGAAAGATAGAAGATTATGTAATTCGCCAGTGTCAGTGTATTAAACAAAAAAAACCAAACATCCCAGAGAGAGCCCCTATGGGTTCTATAACAACCAGTGCCCCATTTGAGCTCATCTCAATTGATTATTTACATCTTGAAAAGAGTAAAGGCGGTTATGAGTACATTTTAGTCCTGGTAGATCACTTTACTCGGTTTGGTCAAGCTTATGCCACAAAAAACAAATCTGGCAGAACAGCAGCCGAAAAGATCTTCTATGATTTTATCCCTCGCTTCGGGTACCCTGAAAAGCTACATCACGATCAGGGCCGGGAGTTTGAAAACAGTCTTTTTCAGAGGCTCCAGCAGCTCGCTGGCATAGCGCACTCACGAACGACTCCCTACCACCCGCAGGGGAATCCTGTCGAGCGTCTGAACAGGACACTTCTACAGATGCTCCGTACTCTGCAGGAGGAGAAAAAAACAGAGTGGAAGGATCACCTACCTCACATTGTCCACGCATACAACGTTACAAGACATGAGGGAACTGGTTATTCACCTTTTTTTCTTCTTTATGGTAGAGCTCCACGTTTACCTGTAGATCTGCTCTTTGACTTGAAACCTGAAGGGGAACCACAGTCCAGGAAAGACTATGCGCAGAAATGGGCTTCACGCATGCAGGAAGCCTACAAAATTGCGTCAGAAAACAGTGGAAAGCATTCAGCTAAAGGAAAGAAGTATTATGATCAGCGTGTTAAAGGTATTACACTGCAGCCCGGAGATCGTGTGCTGATCAGGAATCTGTCGGAGAGAGGTGGTCCGGGCAAACTCAGAGCTTACTGGGAGAAAAAGGTTCATCGAGTGGTTGAAAAGATGGGAGATGGACCTGTTTACAGAGTTCAACCAGAAACCGGAGAACGTACTCTTCGTGTGCTGCATCGCAACCTTCTGCTACCTGTTAATAATTTGCCCTTAGAAGTCTCACCGAGTCAGTCCGCACCTAAACAGAGACAAAGACAGACAGACCGTTACAGAGACAACAGGGAGACAGTGGAACAGGAGTCTGAACACTCTGAGGAGGAGGAATACACATACTGCCTGCGAACAATTCCAGTGTATAGCAGGGGGAGAGTCAGGCCTGCAAGTCCTCAGCCTAATCCGCCAGATGAGCTCAGACCCGTAGCCCCAGAGTTTCATCCACAGAGACAGGTAACGGATATGACACAAAAACATGATCCTGTAACTGTCCCAGATCCAGTCCAGACACCAGACCAGTTGGCAGCGGCTCCACCACCAGCCGAGGAAGTGCAAGGAGAACTCAGACCTGATAACACTGCAGAGCAGGCTGGTTCAAGAGAGCAGGAGGACAAGGATGAACCTGCACTGGAACTGTCCGAGGGGGAAGTGCAACCTGTGAGGAGGTCAGCTCGAGCACCGAGACCTCGAGAAATGCTCACGTATGACCATCTTGGACAGCCATCATACCAGTCTTGGGGACCAGGAGCAAACCTGATGTTTGCCTATGCCCCTTATCCCATGTCCCATCTCCCATTATCCCTAAATCCATGTCCCATCCCCTCCTTTTACCCAGCTGTCCCTGGACATTGTTTCTACCCCCCACAAGCAGCGTGGACATGCTAGAGAAACACCAAGATTTAAAAAAAAAAAAAAAAAAACAGACTAGACCAGACTTGACCGACAGATACGCATTTATACAAATGCACCTATGACTGTACATTGACAATTGAACTGTTTTGAGACGTTTTGTTTTTATATTTTTGTTGGTTCTAGATGTCCGGAGACATCTCTTGAAGCAGGGGAGAGTGTAGTGGGTCTGGAATAACTAGTTATAGTTATAGTTATAGTTATAGTTAATCACATTAACAGACACCCCCTCTTTTTTCATTTTAACTTGTATTTCTTTATTTATTAACTTTTATTTGAATCCGAATGAATGAAAAACATTACCATTTCGCGCCAGTAGATGGTGCTTTAACACCAGTGGATCCAGGAAAGTAGTTTCTGCTCTCTACTGCGCATGTGCAGAGAATAAACCTGCTGAGCAGCAGTAATATGAGCTAATAACGGTCGTGTTTGTGTTTGGATCCACAGGTATGTAAAATGTATTAATTTGTACATTTGTGTTGGGTTAAATTGTGTAACAACATATAATGAAGATACGAAGTTAAGCTAAGCATGGTAGAATGCTGAAATATATACTTTATCGTCGAAGTTTATGTCGGCCCCGTCCACGGAGGTCGGTTGAGCCGGAGTGAATGTGTACGTGTGTGTGAACAGTTCCGACTATAACCGTTAATGAGAGTGGTTGTTTGTTAAGACTTTTCTGGAAGTAATTGGTACGTTATTTACAGTGTTCTGTATTCTGAAATATGAAACCTTATTTACAGTGTTCTGTATTCTGAAATATTAATATTGTGCAGAGAATGAACCTGCTGAGCAGCAGTAATATGAGCTAATAACGGTCGTGTTTGTGTTTGGATCCACAGTTGCCGTTGTTAGCCACCCCGTAGCTCAGCCGCTCAGTGCCCGCCGCCTGAGTGGCTCATACTGCCGGACCAGAGACCCCTAGCTCTGGCGCCGGTAATAGTTACATAATTCATTTAGTCAATTATACAGTATATGAGCAAAATACCTCTTGACCAAACACCTTTATTTTAACAATATTGTCGGGATGATAATTGGTGCTTTCATAAAATGATTATCAAAATTAGTTTTTAAATTGATAATCATCAGTATAGTATAGTATAATGAAAAAATTGAGTAGTTTGTATTGATAAACAGATTATGTTAGAAGAGAGCTGGGAGAAGTTGTAAACAGTTTTAAGTGTCATTCCTTTTCAGCAACAGTATGCCTTATTTAAAATAGTTCCTCAAAAGCATCACATTTACATATTGTAAACACATTAAGCACAGTATTAAACTCTGACTGCAAACAGTAAAAGCTAGAGATATCATAAGAACGTGTTTCTTGTCAAACGTAGGCTAGAATAAGACTTAATAAAGTAAATAATATTAACTTTAGCTTCACAAGCCTGAAATACAAGAACTTCTTGATACTTACTGTAAGATTGCTGTATAATGTCAACGTGGATGTCAGAGCGTTGCAGCCACTGTTAACTCCAGCACATAGACGGCCCCTAAATGAATGAAACGGGTGCTTTATGTCTCGTTTTGATCATTTAGCAACAAAATTGTTACAACAAAACAACACTGCTCTGAGGGAAGATTTGCACGTTATTTCATGTTGGTTTTGAGAGACTTTACATCCCCACTAACCCTGGAAATAGTTGTAAACAGTAACATTAAAAATAGCATTTCACCGTTTTAGCCAACGTTAGCCTCATATGCTTTATGTTAGGTTGGTAACAAGGTTCAGAATACAAGAATGGGCTTTAAGATATTTATTTAAAACACTTATCACACATAGGAATATAGTTGCATAACTTCAGAAACGTACCTTCCACTCCAAGATGTTGTAGCTGGTCCCGGTGCTGCTGCTGCTGCTGCTGCTGCAGCTGCATGGATCTATTATAAAACAGCTGCATGTCCGTCTCTCCTCACTGGCTTTGATGGGCCAGAGATTTAGACTTTAATCACGAAATTGTATTTCGATTTCTAATATGATTATTTCGAGGGAACGAAATACTTAATTCGTTCGCTCGATATCCTAAATCGAGGGAACGAAATAATTATTTCGAGGGAACGAAATACTTAATTCGTTCCCTCGAAATAATTATTTCGTTCCCTCGATTTAGGATATCGAGGGAACGAGTTAGGATATCGAGGGCACGAGTTAGGATATCGAGGGCACGAGTTAGGATATCGAGGGCACGAGTTAGCGTTCTTTATTTATTTTTTCCTCCAGTGGCCACTCGGGGGCTCCGTATAATCCAGATACAAATTTCATGTTGAGCAACTGCTGGAATTTTCAATAACAAAGTAGGCCAAGTATTCTAAAATGGTCATTTAAGTCTAACCATTGTCTGATTATTAGGGCCCGAGCACTTGCAGTGCGAAGGCCCTATTGTATTTGCAGGAATTTTTATTATTAGGGCCCGAGCACTTGCAGTGCGAAGGCCCTATTGTATTTGCAGGAATTTTTAGGGCCCGAGCACTTGCAGTGCGAAGGCCCTATTGTATTTGCAGGAATTTTTATTATTATTAGGGCCCGAGCACCTTCAGTGCGAAGGCCCTATTGTATCTGTAGGAATTCTTCGCGTTATTAGGGCCCGAGCACTTGCAGTGCGAAGGCCCTATTGTATTTGCAGGAATTTTTGTTATTATTAGGGCCCGAGCACTTGCAGTGCGAAGGCCCTATTGTATTTGCAGGAATTTTTATTATTATTAGGGCCCGAGCACCTTCAGTGCGAAGGCCCTATTGTATCTGTAGGAATTCTTCGCGTTATTATTATTATTATTATTATTATTTTTCTGACGAAATGAGGGCCTTTTTGCCCCCCTAAACGTGCCCAAAAAGTCACCAAATTTTGCACGCAAACCAGGCCTGGCGAAAAATTTGATATTTAAAGGTTTGCATTAATGGGCGTGGCAAAATGGCTCAACAGCGCCCCCTTGAAAACTTTGTGCCTCAAGCCCCACGATACGGTTTGACGTACATGCACGAAAATCAGTACACACCTGTATCATGTGACAACTTAAACAAAAGTCTCTTGGGGTCATGCCCAAAACCGAACAGGATGTTGGCCATTTTGAATTAATCGTGTCATTTTAGCGAAATTTATGCCATTCCTTCGGCAGTTAATTCAGCCCAAACCGTAACGTGCACCCAGGTGTGTTATACATAAAAATGTGCGTCTCCATCCTGCGACACCACGCATTACTTTTCTCTTTCAAAAGCGTTACCGTGGCGACGCTAGACGCCAAAAAGCGCGCCCACCCTTCATCTGGTTGGTTCAGACAGAGAAAACTTTGCGCCTCAAGCCCCATAATATGGTTTGACGTACATGAAAATAAATTGGTACACTCCTGTATCATGTAGCACCTAAAAGAAAAGTCTCTTGGCGCCATGGCAGAAACCGAACAGGAAGTCGGCCATTTTGAACATTCTGAATTAATTGCGTAATTTTGGAGCAATATATGCCATTCCTTTGAGAGTTAATTCAGCCCGAACCGTATCGTGAACCCAGATGTGTTATACATCAAAATGTGCGTCTCCATCCTGCGACTACACGCATTACTTTTCTCTTTCAAAAGTGTTACCGTGGCGACGCTAGACACCAACAAGCGCACCCCCCCTTCATCTGATTGGTCCATATTTGATAGTTCCCCAAAAGGCACCTAATTTGGCATGCAAGCCAGGCCTGGCGATAAATTTAATATTTCATGGTTTGCATTAATGGGCGTGGCAAAATGGCTCAACAGCGCCCCCCGGAAAACTTTGTGCCTCAAGCCCCACAATACGGTTTGACGTACATGCACGAAAATCGCTACACACCTGTATCATGGCACAACTTAAAGAAAAGTCTCTTGGAGCCATGGCCGAAACCGAACAGGATGTCGGCCATTTTGAATACATTGTGTCATTTTGGCGAAATTTATGCCATTCCTTCGGCAGTTAATTCAGCCCGAACCGTAACGTGCCCCCAGGTGTGTTATACATCAAAATGTGCGTCTACATCCTGCGACACCATGCATTACTTTTCTCTTTCAAAAGTGTTACCGTGGCGACGCTAGACGCCAAAAGGCGCCCACCCCCCCTTCATGTGATTAGTCCATATTTGATAGTTCTCCAAAAGTCACCAAATTTTGCATGCAAGCCAGACTTGGCGATACATTTGATATTTCATGGTTTGCATTAATGGGCGTGGCCTAACGGCTCAACAGCGCCCCCTAGAATACTTTTCTCTGCCATAACTTTTGAATGGTTTGACATAGAGAGTTGTGGGTGGTGTCATGGGACTCTGTAATGAGTCCTTAAGCTTCGTTGGCCTTAATTAGCCCCGCCCCTTCTTCTGATTGGTTGTCCCTTTTTTCTGCTATAACTTTTGAATGGTTTGACATAGGAAGTCATGGGTGGTATCGTGGGACTCTGTAATGAGTTCTTAAGCTTCGTTGGCCTTAATTAGCCCCGCCCCTTCTTCTGATTGGTTGTCCCGATTTTCTGCTATAACTTTGGAATGGTTTGACATAGAGAGTCCTGGGTGGTGTCATAAGATTCTGTAATGAGTCCTTGACCTTCATTGGCATGAATTAGCCCCGCCCCTTCTTGTCATTGGTTGTCCCTTTTTTCTGCTATAACTTTTGATTGGTTTGACATAGGAAGTCGTGGGTGGTGTCATGGGACTCTGTAATGAGTCCTTAAGCTTCGTTGGCCTTAATTAGCCCCGCCCCTTCTTCTGATTGGTTGTCCCGATTTTCTGCTATAACTTTGGAATGGTTTGACATAGAGAGTCGTGGGTGGTGTCATCAGATTCTGTATGGAGTCCTTGACCTTCATTGGCCTGAATTAGCCCCGCCCCTTCTTCTGATTGGTTGTCCCTTTTTTCTGCTATAACTTTTCAATGGTTTGACATAGGAAGTCGTGGGTGGTGTCATTTCTGATACTTATGGGGGGCGGTGGCCGTGAGTGCGAGGGCCCGTTCATTGCTGCTTGCAGCTTTAATTATTATTATTATTTTTCTTCTGACAAAGTGATGGCCCTTTTGCCCCCCTTAACATGCCCAAAAAGTCACCAAATTTTGCACCCAAGTCAGGCCTGGCGAAAAATTTGATATTTAATTGTTTGCATTAATGGGCGTGGTAAAATGGCTCAACAGCGCCCCCTTGAAAACTTTGTGCCTCAAGCCCCACGATACGGTTTGACGTACATGCACGAAAATCGGTACACACCTGTATCATGGGACAACTTAAACAAAAGTCTCTTGGCGACATGGCCGAAACCGAACAGGAAGTCGGCCATTTTGAATTAATCGTGTCATTTTGGCGAAATTTATGCCATTCCTTCGAAAGTTAATTCAGCCCGAACCGTAACGTGCCCCCAGGTGTGTTATACATCAAAATGTGCGTCTCCCTCCTGCGACCACACGCATTACTTTTCTCTTTCAAAAGCGTTACCGTGGCGACGCTAGACGCCAAAAAGCGCGCCCACCCTTCATCTCGTTGCTTCAGACAGAAAAAACTTTGAGCCTCAAGCCCCATAATACGGTTTGACGTACCTGAACGAAAATCGGTACACTCCTGTATCATGTCGCAACTAAAAGAAAAGTCTCTTGGCGCCATGGCCGAAACCGAACAGGAAGTCGGCCATTTTGAACATTCTGAATTAATTGCGTAATTTTGGAGCAATATATGCCATTCCTTCGAGAATTAATTCAGCCCGAACCGTATTGTGAACCCAGATGTGTTATACATCAAAATGTGCGTCTCCATCCTGCGACTACACGCATTACTTTTCTCTTTGAAAAGTGTTACCGTGGCGACGCTAGACGCCAACAAGCGCACCCCCCCTTCATCTGATTGGTCCATATTTGATAGTTCCCCAAAAGGCACCAAATTTGGCATGCAAGCCAGGCCTGGCGATAAATTTGATATTTCATGGTTTGCATTAATGGGCGTGGCAAAATGGCTCAACAGCGCCCCCCGGAAAACTTTGTGCCTCAAGCCCCACAATACGGTTTGACGTACATGCACGAAAATCGCTACACACCTGTATCATGGCACAACTTAAAGAAAAGTCTCTTGGAGCCATGGCCGAAACCGAACAGGATGTCGGCCATTTTGAATAAATTGTGTCATTTTGGCGAAATTTATGCCATTCCTTCGGCAGTTAATTCAGCCCGAACTGTAACGTGCACCCAGGTGTGTTATACATCAAAATGTGCGTCTACATCCTGCGACACCACGCATTACTTTTCTCTTTCAAAAGTGTTACCGTGGCGACGCTAGACGCCAAAAGGCGCGCCCCCCCTTCATGTGATTGGTCCATATTTGATAGTTCTCCAAAAGTCACCAAATTTTGCATGCAAGCCAGACTTGGTGATAACTTTGATATTTCATGGTTTGCATTAATGGGCGTGGCCTAACGGCTCAACAGCGCCCCCTAGAATACTTTTATCTGCCATAACTTTTGAATGGTTTGACATAGGAAGTCGTGGTTGGTGTCATGGGACTCTGTAATGAGTTCTTAAGCTTCGTTGGGCTTAATTAGCCCCGCCCCTTCTTCTGATTGGTTGTCCCGATTTTCTGCTATAACTTTGGAATGGTTTGACATAGGAAGTCGTAGGTGGTGTCAAGGGACTCTGCAATGAGTCCTTGAGCTTCTTTGGCCTGAATTAGCCCCGCCCCTTCTTCTGATTGGTTGTCCCTTTTTTATAATAAAATCGCCACGAGCCGCCAGTCGCTCTCGCGCTGACTCCCGCTTCCTGATTCAAACGTCTGCCGGCCCCGCCCCCCGACCAATCGGTGGCGAGTAGGGTGATGACGGCCCCGCCCCCCGACCAATCGGTGGCGAGTAGGGTGATGACGGCCCCGCCCCCCGACCAATCAGTGGCGAGTAGGGTGATGACGGCCCCGCCCCCCGACCAATCGGTGGCGAGTAGGGTGATGACGGCCCCGCCCCCCGACCAATCAGCTCCCTGTAATGTGGTGACGTCAGAAATATTCCCCGCTCAGCCCGGTTACAACCTTGGCAGAATGGTTACAGAAAAAGTAATAATTAAAATAGTAGGGTTTTACTAATATTTATAACTTACAAATATTTAAAAAAATTAGAAAAAACAGCTCCAGACTTACATTACTAAATATCGATATGTTGGTCTCTCATAAGTCAGTAGGTCAAATAGAAATGACAAGCTGAGTCTTAGCTCAGCCAGAGTATTCCCGTCTTTGGAGTCAGAGATCAGAGTTCGATTCCCGCATTATCCACACTTTTTTGTCAGCAATTTTTTTTTTTCTACATCAATATGTGCGTCCCTGTCCTGCAACGACGCACATTACTTTTCTCATTTAAAAGCGTTACCGCGGCAACGCTAGACACCAAAAAGTGCGCCCACCCTTCATCTGATTGGTTCAGAGGGAAAAAACTTTGAGCCTCAAGCCCCATAATACGGTTTGACGTACATGAACGAAAATCGGTACACACCTGTATCATGTCGCAACTTAAAGAAAAGTCTCTTGGCGCCATGGCCGAAATTGAACAGGAAGTCGGCCATTTTGAATTAATTGTGTAATTTTGGCGCAATTAATGCCATTCCTTCGGCAATAAATACGGCCCGAACCGTAACGTGCATCCAGGTGACTTATACCTTAAAATGTGCGTCTCCATCTTGCGACTACGCGCATTACTTTTCTCTTTCAAAAGTGTTACCGTGGCGATGCTAGACGCCAAAAAGCGTGCCCCCTTAATCTGATTGGTCCATATTTGATAGTTCTCCAAAAGTCACCAAATTTTGCACGCAAGCCAGGCCTGGTGATAAATTTGATATTTCATGGTTTGCATTAATGGGCGTGGCAAAATGGCTCAACAGCACCCCCCGGAAAACTTTTCTCTGCCATAACTTTTGAATGGTTTGACATAAAGAGTCATGGGTGGTGTCATGGGACTCGGTATTGAGTCCTTGACCATAATTGGTGAAAATTAGCCCCGCCCCTTCTTTTGATTGGTTGTCCCTATTTCCTGCTATAACTTTTGAATGGTTTGACATGGAGAGTCGTGGGTGGTGTCATCAGACTCTGTATGGAGTCCTTGACCTTCATTGGCCTGAATTAGCCCCGCCCCTTCTTCTGATTGGTTGTCCCTTTTTTCTGCTATAACTTTTCAATGGTTTGACATAGGAAGTCGTGGGTGGTGTCATTTCTGATACTTATGGGGGGCGGTGGCCGTGAGTGCGAGGGCCCGTTCATCGCTGCTTGCAGCTTTAATTATTATTATTATTATTATTTTCCTGACAAAGTGAAGGCCTTTTTGCCCCCCTTAACATGCCCAAAAAGTCACCAAATTTTGCACCCTAGTCAGGCCTGGCGAAAAATTTGATATTTAATGGTTTCCATTAATGGGCGTGGCAAAATGGCTCAACAGCGCCCCCTTGAAAACTTTGTGCCTCAAGCCCCACGATACGGTTTGACGTACATGCACGAAAATCGGTACACACCTGTATCATGGCGCAACTGAAAGAAAAGTCTCTTGGCGTCATGCCCGAAACCGAACAGGAAGTAGGCCATTTTGAATTAGTCGTGTCATTTTGGCGAAATTTATGCCATTCTTTCGAAAGTTAATTCAGCCCGAACCGTAACGTGCCCCCAAGTCTGTTATACATCAAAATGTGCGTCTCCATCCTGCGACAACACGCATTACTTTTCTCTTTCAAAAGCGTTACCGTGGCGACGCTAGACGCCAAAAAGCGCGCCCACCCTTCATCTGATTGGTTCGACAGAAAAAACTTTGTGCCTCAAGCCCCATAATACGGTTTGACGTACATGAACGAAAATCGGTACACTCCTGTATTATGTCGCAACTAAAAGAAAAGTCTCTTGGCGCCATGGCCGAAACCGAACAGGAAGTCGGCCATTTTGAACATTCTGAATTAATTGCGTAATTTTGGAGCAATATATGCCATTCTTCGAGAGTTAATTCAGCCCGAACCGTATCGTGAACCCAGATGTGTTATACATCAAAATGTGCGTCTCCATCCTGCGACTACACGCATTACTTTTCTCTTTCGAAAGTGTTACCGTGGCGACGCTAGACGCCAACAAGCGCACCCCCCCTTCATCTGATTGGTCCATATTTGATAGTTCCCCAAAAGGCACCAAATTTGGCACGCAAGCCAGGCCTGGAGATAAATTTGATATTTCATGGTTTGCATTAATGGGCGTGGCAAAATGTCTCAACAGCGCCCCCCGGAAAACTTTGTGCCTCAAGCCCCACAATACGGTTTGACGTACATGCACGAAAATCGCTACACACCTGTATCATGGCACAACTTAAAGAAAAGTCTCTTGGAGCCATGGCCAAAACCGAACAGGATGTCGGCCATTTTGAATAAATTGTGTCATTTTGGCGAAATTTATGCCATTCCTTCGAGAGTTAATTCAGCCCGAACCGTATCGTGCACCCCAGGTGTGTTATACATCAAAATGTGCGTCTACATCCTGCGACACCACGCATTACTTTTCTCTTTCAAAAGTGTTACCGTGGCGACGCTAGACGCCAAAAGGCGCGCCCCCCCTTCATGTGATTGGTCCATATTTGATAGTTCTCCAAAAGTCACCAAATTTTGCATGCAAGCCAGGCCTGGTGATACATTTTATATTTCATGGTTTGCATTAATGGGCGTGGCCTAACGGCTCAACAGCGCCACCTTGAATACTTTTCTCTGCCATAACTTTTGAATGGTTTGACATAGAGAGTCGTGGGTGGTGTCATCAGATTCTGTATGGAGTCCTTGACCTTCATTGGCCTGAATTAGCCCCGCCCCTTCTTCTGATTGGTTGTCCCTTTTTTCTGCTATAAACTTTGAATGTTTTGACATAGGAAGTCGTAGGTGGTGTCAAGGGACTCTGCAATGAGTCCTTGAGCTTCTTTGGCCTGAATTAGGCCCGCCCCTTCTTCTGATTGGTTGTCCCTTTTTTATAATAAAATCGCCACGAGCCGCCAGTCGCTCTCGCGCTGACTCCCGCTTCCTGATTCAAACGTCTGCCGGCCCCGCCCCCCGACCAATCGATGGCGAGTAGGGTGATGACGGCCCCGCCTCCCGACCAATCAGTGGCGCGGAGGGTGATGACGGCCCCGCCCCCCGACCAATCGGTGGCGAGTAGGGTGATGACGGCCCCGCCCCCCGACCAATCAGTGGCGAGTAGGGTGATGACGGCCCCGCCCCCCGACCAATCAGCTCCCTGTAATGTGGTGACGTCAGAAATATTCCCAGCTCAGCCCGGTTACAACCTTGGCAGAATGGTTACAGAAAAAGTAATAATTAAAATAGTAGGGTTTTACTAATATTTATAACTTACAAATATTAAAAAAAATTAGAAAAAACAGCTCCAGACTTACATTACTAAATATCGATATGTTGGTCTATCCTAAGTCAGTAGGTCAAATAGAAATGAGAAGCTGAGTCTTTGCTCAGCCAGAGCGTTCCCGTCTTTGGAGTCAGAGATCAGAGTTCGATTCCCGCAGTATCCAGACTTTTTTGTCAGCAATTTTTTTTTTTCTACATCAATATGTGCGTCCCTGTCCTGCAACGACGCACATTACTTTTCTCATTTAAAAGCGTTACCGCGGCAACGCTAGACACCAAAAAGTGCGCCCACCCTTCATCTGATTGGTTCAGAGGGAAAAAACATTTAGCCTCAAGCCCCATAATACGGTTTGACGTACATGAACGAAAATCGGTACACACCTGTATCATGTCGCAACTTAAAGAAAAGTCTCTTGGCGCCATGGCCGAAATTGAACAGGAAGTCGGCCATTTTGAATTAATTGTGTAATTTTGGCGCAATTAATGCCATTCCTTCGGCAATTAATATGGCCCGAACCGTAACGTGCATCCAGGTGACTTATACCTCAAAATGTGCGTCTCCATCTTGCGACTACGCGCATTACTTTTCTCTTTCAAAAGTGTTATTGTGGCGATGCTAGACGCCAAAAAGCGTGCCCCCTTAATCTGATTGGTCCATATTTGATAGTTCTCCAAAAGTCACCAAATTTTGCATGCAAGCCAGGCCTGGTGATAAATTTGATATTTCATGGTTTGCATTAATGGGCGTGGCAAAATGGCTCAACAGCACCCCCCGGAAAACTTTTCTCTGCCATAACTTTTGAATGGTTTGACATAAAGAGTCATGGGTGGTGTCATGGGACTCGGTATTGAGTCCTTGACCATAATTGGTGAAAATTAGCCCCGCCCCTTCTTTTGATTGGTTGTCCCTATTTCCTGCTATAACTTTTGAATGGTTTGACATGGAGAGTCGTGGGTGGTGTCATCAGACTCTGTATGGAGTCCTTGACCTTCATTGGCCTGAATTAGCCCCGCCCCTTCTTGTGATTGGTTGTCCCTTTTTTCTGCTAGAACTTTTGAATGGTTTGACATAGGAAGTCGTGGGTGGTGTCATTTCTGATATGCTTATGGGGGGCGGCGGCCGTGAGTGCGAGGGCCCGTTCATCGCTGCTTGCAGCTTTAATTATTATTATTATTATTTTTCTGACGAAAGGAGGGCCTTTTTGCCCCCCTAAACGTGCCCAAAAAGTCACCAAATTTTGCATGCAAGTCAGGCCTGGCGAAAAATTTTATATTTAATGGTTTGCATTAATGGGCGCGGCAAAATGGCTCAACAGCGCCCCCTTGAAAACTTTGTGCCTCAAGCCCCACAATACGGTTTGACGTACATGCACGAAAATCGGTACACACCTGTATCAGTACACAACTTAAAGAAAAGTCTCTTGGAGTCATGCCCGAAACCAAACAGGATGTCGGCCATTTTGAATTAATCGTGTCATTTTGGCGAAATTCATGCCATTCCTTTGGCAGTTAATACGGCCCGAACCGTAACGTGCACCCAAGTGTGTTATACATCAAAATGTGCGTCTCCATCCTCCGACACCACGCATTACTTTTCTCTTTCAAAAGCGTTACCTTGGCGACGCTAGACGCCAAAAAGCGCGCCCACCCTTCATCTGATTGGTTCAGACAGAAAAAACTTTGCGCCTCAAGCCCCATAATACGGTTTGACGTACATGAACGAAAATCGGTACACATCTGTATCATGTTGCTACTTAAAGAAAAGTCTCTTGGCACAATGGCCGAAACCGAACAGGAAGTCGGCCATTTTGAACATTCTGAATTTATCACGTAATTTTGGAGCAATATATGCCATTCCTTCGAGAATTAATACGGCCCTAACCGTATCGTGAACCCAGATGTGTTATACATCAAAATGTGCGTCTCCATCCTGCGACTACACGCATTACTTTTCTCTTTCAAAAGTGTTACCGTGGCGACGCTAGACGCCATAAGGCGCGCCCCCCTTCATCTGATTGGTCCATATTTGATAGTTCCCCAAAAGTCACCAAATCTTGCATGCAAGTCAGGCCTGGCGATAAATTTGATATTTCATGGTTTGTATTAATGGGCGTGGCAAAATGGCTCAACAGCGCCCCACGGAAAACTTTGTGCCTCAAGCCCCACAATACGGTTTCACGTACATGCACGAAAATCGCTACACACCTGTATCATGGCACAACTTAAAGAAAAGTCTCTTGGCGCCATGGCCGAAACCGAACAGGAAGTCGGCCATTTTGAAATCTGATTGGTCCATATTTGATAGTTCTCCAAAAGTCACCAAATTTTGCATGCAAGCCAGACTTGGCGATAAATTTGATATTTCATGGTTTGCATTAATGGGCGTGGCCTAACGGCTCAACAGCGCCCCCTAGAATACTTTTATCTGCCATAACTTTTGAATGGTTTGACATAGGAAGTTGTGGGTAGTGTCATGGGACATTGTACTGAGTTCTTAAGCTTCGTTGGCCTTAATTAGCTCCGCCCCTTCTTCTGATTGGTTGTCCCGATTTTCTGCTATAACTTTTGAATGGTTTGACATAGAGAGTCGTGAGTGGGGTCATCAGATTCTGTAGGGAGTCCTTGACCTTCATTGGCCTGAATTAGCCCCGCCCCTTCTTCTGATTGGTTGTCCCCTTTTTCTGCTATAACTTTTGAATGGTTTGACATAGGAAGTCGTGGGTGGTGTCTTTTCTGATATGCTTATGGGGGGCGGTGGCTGTGAGTGCGAGGGCCCGTTCATCGCTGCTTGCAGCTTTAATTAATATTATTATTATTTTTCTTCTGACAAAGTGATGGCCTTTTTGCCCCCCTTAACATGCCCAAAAAGTCACCAAATTTTGCACCCAAGTCAGGCCTGGCGAAAAATTTGATATTTAATGGTTTGCATTAATGGGCGTAGCAAAATGGCTCAACAGCGCCCCCTTGAAAACTTTGTGCCTCAAGCCCCACGATACGGTTTGACGTACATGCACGAAGATCGGTACACACCTGTATCATGGCGCAACTGAAAGAAAAGTCTCTTGGCGTCATGCCCGAAACCGAACAGGAAGTCGGCCATTTTGAATTAGTCGTGTCATTTTGGCGAAATTTATGCCATTCCTTCCAAAGTTAATTCAGCCCGAACCGTAACGTGCACCCAGGTGTGTTATACATCAAAATGTGCGTCTCCATCCTCCGACACCACGCATTACTTTTCTCTTTCAAAAGCGTTACTGTGGCGACGCTAGACGCCAAAAAGCGTGCCCACCCTTCATCTGATTGGTTCAGACAGAAAAAACTTTGCGCCTCAAGCCCCATAATACGCTTTGACGTACATGAACGAAAATCGGTACACACCTGTATCATGTCGCAACTTAAAGAAAAGTCTCTTGGCGCCATGGCCGAAACCGAACAGGAAGTCGGCCATTTTGAACATTCTGAATTAATCGCGTAATTTTGGAGCAATATGAGCCATTCCTTCGAGAGTTAATTCAGCCCGAACCGTATCGTGAACCCAGATGTGTTATACATCAAAATATGTGTCTCCATCCTACGACTACACGCATTAGTTTTCTCTTTCGAAAGTGTTACCGTGGCGACGCTAGACGCCAACAAGCGCACCCCCCCTTCATCTGATTGGTCCATATTTGATAGTTCCCCAAAAGGCACCAAATTTGGCATGCAAGTCAGGCCTGGCGATAAATTTGATATTTCATGGTTTGCATTAATGGGCGTGGCAAAATGGCTCAACAGCGCCCCCCTGAAAACTTTGTGCCTCAAGCCCCACAATACGGTTTGACGTACATGCACGAAAATCGCTACACACCTGTATCATGGCACAACTTAAAGAAAAGTCTCTTGGAGCCATGGCCGAAACCGAACAGGATGTCGGCCATTTTGAATAAATTGTGTCATTTTGGCGAAATTTATGCCATTCCTTCGGCAGTTAATTCAGCCCGAACCGTAACGTGCACCCAGGTGTGTTATACATCAAAATGTGCGTCTACATCCTGCGACACCACGCATTACTTTTCTCTTTCAAAAGTGTTACCGTGGCGACGCTAGACGCCAAAAGGCGCGCCCCCTCTTCATGTGATTGGTCCATATTTGATAGTTCTCCAAAAGTCACCAAATTTTGCATCCAAGCCAGACTTGGTGATAAATTTGATATTTCATGGTTTGCATTAATAGGCGTGGCCTAACGGCTCAACAGCGCCCCCTAGAATACTTTTATCTGCCATAACTTTTGAATGGTTTGACATAGGAAGTCGTGGTTGGTGTCATGGGACTCTGTAATGAGTTCTTAAGCTTCGTTGGGCTTAATTAGCCCCGCCCCTTCTTCTGATTGGTTGTCCCGATTTTCTGCTATAACTTTGGAATGGTTTGACATAGAGAGTCCCGCTTCCTGATTCAAACGTCTGCCGGCCCCGCCCCCCGACCAATAAGTGGCGAGTAGGGTGATGACGGCCCCGCCCCCCGACCAATCAGTGGCGAGTAGGGTGATGACGGCCCCGCCCCCCGACCAATCAGTGGCGAGTAGGGTGATGACGGCCCCGCCCCCGACCAATCAGTGGCGAGTAGGGTGATGGCGGCCCCGCCCCCCGACCAATCAGTGGCGAGTAGGGTGATGACGGCCCCACTCCCCGACCAATCAGCTGCCTGTAATATGGTGACGTCAGAAATAGACCCGTGCTCAGCCCGGTTAGAGCCTCGGTGAAATGGTTACAGAAAAAGTAATAAAAATAGTAGTGTTTTACTAATATTTATACCTTACAAATATTTAAAAAATTAGGAAAAAAAAGTTCCAGACATTTTATCGCTATGTTGGTCTTAATGGGCGTGGCCTAATGGCTCAACAGCGCCCCCTAGAAAACTTTTCTCTGCCATAACTTTTGAATGGTTTGACATAAAGAGTTGTGGGTGGTGTCATGGGACTCTGTGATGAGTCCTTAAGCTTCGTTGGCCTTAATTAGCCCCGCCCCTTCCTCTCATTGGTTGTCCCGATTTTCTGCTATAACTTTGGAATGGTTTAACATAGAGAGTCGTGGGTGGTGTCATGGGACTCTGTAAAGAGTCCTTAAGCTTCGTTGGCCTTAATTAGCCCCGCCCCTTCTTCTGATTGGTTGTCCATATTTTCTGACTATAACTTTTGAATGGTTTGACATATTTGAAATATGCTGGTAATGTGTCAGCCAACCACAAAAATCTCTGCAATTTTGGTGGAATCATTTATTTTTTGTCCTTGCCCGGTGCAAATGACATAAATAAAGTGCGTGGTTTGGTTGTGAAAAAATAAAAGTAATGTTACATGAACAATAAATCAAACGCTCCCTTCCATGCAGTGTGTGTGTCTAGGAAGTAAAGACTGGAACATGCTATTCACAAAAGCACAAATAGTGGGGTTTTACTAATATTTATATCTTACAAATATTTTAAAAATTACGAAAAAACAATTCGGGACTCAGATTATATCGCTATGTTGGTCTGTCCTAAATCAGTCAGTCGGAAAACGGCCAAGCTGATTCGTGGCTCGTGGGTAACGTCACCGTCTTTCATGTGAGAGATCGCGGGTTCGATCCCAGCACAATGCAAGGTTTATTGTCAGCAATTTTTGTGTTTTTTTTAACATCAAAATATGCGTCTCCATCTTGCGACGACGCGCATTACTTTTCTCATTCAAAAGTGTTACCGTGGCAACACTCGACGCCAAAAAGTGCGCCCCCCTTCATCTGATTGGTCCATATTTGATAGTTCCCCAAAAGTCACCAAATTTTGCATGCAAGGCAGGCCTGGCGATAAATTTGATGTTTCATGGTTTGCATTAATGGGCGTGGCCTAACGGCTCAACAGCGCCCCCTAGAATACCTTTCTCTGCCATAACTTTTGAAAGGTTTGACATAAAGAGTCGTGGGTGGTGTCATGGGACTCTGTATTGAGTCCTTGACCTTCATTGGCCTGAATTAGCCCCGCCCCTTCTTCTGATTGGTTGTCCCTATTTCCTGCTATAACTTTTGAAAGGTTTGACATAAAGAGTCGTGGGTGGTGTCATGGGACTCTGTATAGAGTCCTTGACCATAATTGGTGAAAATTAACCCCGCCCCTTCTTCTGATTGGTTGTCCCGATTTTCTGCTATAACTTTTGAATGGTTTGACATAGAGAGTCGTGGGTGGTATCATCAGATTCTGTATGGAGTCCTTGACCTTCATTGGCCTGAATTAGCCCCGCCCCTTCTTCTGATTGGTTGTCCCGATTTTCTGCTATAACTTTTGAATGGTTTGACATAGAGAGTCGTGGGTGGTGTCATCAGACTCTGTATGGAGTCATTGACCTTCATTGGCCTGATTTAGCCCCGCCCCTTCTTCTGATTGGTTGTTCCTTTTTTCTGCTATAACTTTTTAATGGTTTGACATAGGAAGTCGTGGGTGGTGTCATTTCTGATATGCTTATGGGGGCGGTGGCCGTGAGTGCGAGGGCCCGTTCATCGCTGCTTGCAGCTTTAATTATTATTATTATTATTATTATTATTATTTTCCTGACAAAGTGAAGGCCTTTTTGCCCCCCTTAACATGCCCAAAAAGTCACCAAATTTTGCACCCTAGTCAGGCCTGGCGAAAAATTTGATATTTAAAGGTTTGCATTAATGGGCGTGGCAAAATGGCTCAACAGCGCCCCCTTGAAAACTTTGTGCCTCAAGCCCCACGATACGGTTTGACGTACATGCACGAAAATCGGTACACACCTGTATCATGGGACAACTTAAACAAAAGTCTCTTGGGGTCATGCCCGAAACCGAACAGGATGTCGGCCATTTTGAATTATTCGTGACATTTTGGCGAAATTTATGCCATTCCTTCGAAAGTTAATTCAGCCCGAACCGTAACGTGCCCCCAAGTGTGTTATACATCAAAATGTGCGTCTCCCTCCTGCGACCACACGCATTACTTTTCTCTTTCAAAAGCGTTACCGTGGCGACGCTAGACGCCAAAAAGCGCGCCCACCCTTCATCTGATTGGTTCGACAGAAAAAACTTTGTGCCTCAAGCCCCATAATACGGTTTGACGTACATGAACGAAAATCGGTACACACCTGTATCATGTCGCAACTAAAAGAAAAGTCTCTTGGCGCCATGGCCGAAACCGAACAGGAAGTCAGCCATTTTGAACATTCTGAATTAATTGCGTAATTTTGGAGCAATATATGCCATTCCTTCGAGAGTTAATTCAGCCCGAACCGTATCGTGAACCCAGATGTGTTATACATGAAAATGTGCGTCTCCATCCTGCGACTACACGCATTACTTTTCTCTTTCGAAAGTGTTACCGTGGCGATGCTAGACGCCAACAAGCGCACCCCCCCTTCATCTGATTGGTCCATATTTGATAGTTCCCCAAAAGGCACCAAATTTGGCATGCAAGCCAGGCCTGGCGATAAATTTGATATTTCATGGTTTGCATTAATGGGCGTGGCAGAATGGCTCAACAGCGCCCCCCGGAAAACTTTGTGCCTCAAGCCCCACAATACGGTTTGACGTACATGCACGAAAATCGCTACACACCTGTATCATGGCACAACTTAAAGAAAAGTCTCTTGGAGCCATGGCCGAAACCAAACAGGATGTCGGCCATTTTGAATAAATTGTGTCATTTTGGCGAAATTTATGCCATTCCTTCGGCAGTTAATTCAGCCCGAACCGTAACGTGCACCCAGGTGTGTTTTACATCAAAACGTGCGTCTACATCCTGCGACTACGCGCATTACTTTTCTCTTTCAAAAGTGTTACCGTGGCGACGCTAGTCGCCAAAAGGCGCACCCCCCCTTCATGTGATTGGTCCATATTTCTCCAAAAGTCACCAAATTTTACATGCAAGCCAGACTTGGCGATACATTTGATATTTCATGGTTTGCATTAATGGGCGTGGCCTAACGGCTCAACAGCGCCCCCTAGAATAATTTTATCTGCCATAACTTTTGAATGCTTTGACATAGGAAGTCGTGGGTGGTGTCATGGGACTCTGTAATGAGTCCTCAAGCTTCGTTGGCCTTAATTAGCCCCGCCCCTTCTTCTGATTGGTTGTCCCGATTTTCTGCTATAACTTTGGAATGGTTTGACATAGAGAGTCGTGGGTGGGGTCATCAAATTCTTTATGGAGTCCTTTACCTTCATTGGCCTGAATTAGCCCCGCCCCTTCTTCTGATTGGTTGTCCCTTTTTTATAATAAAATCGCCACGAGCCGCCAGTCGCTCTCGCGCTGACTCCCGCTTCCTGATTCAAACGTCTGCCGGCCCCGCCCCCCGACCAATCAGTGGCGCGGAGGGTGATGACGGCCCCGCCCCCCGACCAATCAGTGGCGAGTAGGGTGATGACGGCCCCGCCCCCGACCAATCAGTGGCGCGGAGGGTGGTGACGGCCCCGCCCCCCGACCAATCAGTGGCGAGTAGGGTGATGACGGCCCCGCCCCCCGACCAATCAGTGGCGCCAAAGATCTTCTATACACAAGATAGCGCATTGCCGTTACTGGCAATGGTTTGAAATGGTATACACTTCCGGTCTCCTAAGTGGGCGTGGCCTCCCCTCTCCCCACATCGTTTTGGAACATAAAACACTAGAGTACAACTTTCTTCCAAAAAGACTTAAATAATAAAAATAACAGTATTATTAAGCAAAGAAGCAAGTTTTATTTTAGTTTTAAACTTCATTTTATCCGATGGGAAAACGATGAGAGCCAAATCTCGCGAGAGTGTGTTGCTCAGACAGAGACAGGTCTCAAACAAAGTTAATTTTCTCCTAATCTGTCGGTCTGAAAATTGCCATTTTGGTGTCAGAATGTTCAGAAGGTTTGTGGCTTTTGGAAAATGCGTCCCATATTTACTTAGGTTACTATGGGGCGAAGGAATTGGTAATAATCTGTGCTCACGTTCACTTTTCCCATAGGACTCAATAGACTCAGGACCTACTTCCGGTCTCCTAAAGGGGCGTGGCAGTCACGTGACACAGATACAGAAACTCGAACCTTAGTGGGCTGTCTCGGTTTATAGAACGTCTCTGGTGGCGCGGAGGGTGGTGACGGCCCCGCCCCCCGACCAATCAGCTCCCTGTAATGTAGTGACGTCAGAAATATTCCCGGCTCAGCCCGGTTACAACCTTGGCAGAATGGTTACAGAAAAAGTAATAATTAAAATAGTAGGGTTTTACTAATATTTATAACTTACAAATATTTAAAAAAATTCGAAAAAAACAGTTCGAGACTTACATCACTAAATATCGATATGTTGGTCTCTCCTAAGCCAGTAGGTCATATAGAAAATAATTAGCTGAGTCTTAGCTCAGCCAGAGCGCTCCCGTCTTTGGAGTCAGATATCCAGAGTTCAATTCCAGCAGTATCCAGATATTTTTGTGAGCAATTTTTTTTTCTACATCAAAATGTGCGTCCCTGTCCTGCAACGACGCACATTACTTTTCTCTTTCAAAAGTGTTACCGTGGCAACGCTAGACACCAAAAAAGTGCGCCCACCCTTCATCTGGTTGGTTCAGACGGAAAAAACTTTGTGCCTCAAGGCCCATAATACGGTTTGACGTACATGAACGAAAATCGGTACACACCTGTATCATGTCGCAACTTAAAGAAAAGTCTCTTGGCGCCATGGCCGAAATTGAACAGGAAGTCGGACATTTTGAATTAATTGTGTAATTTTGTGTCCCTATTTCCTGCTATAACTTTTGAATGGTTTGACATAGAGAGTCGTGGGTGGTGTCATCAGACTCTGTATGGAGTCCTTGACCTTCATTGGCCTGAATTAGCCCCGCCCCTTCTTCTGATTGGTTGTCTCTTTTTGCTGCTATAACTTTTGAATGGTTTGACATAGGAAGTCGTGGGTGGTGTCATTTCTGATATGCTTATGGGGGGAGGTGGCCGTGAGTGCGAGGGCCCGTTCATCGCTGCTTGCAGCTTTAATTATTATTATTATTATTTTCCTGACAAAGTGAAGGCCTTTTTGCCCCCCTTAACATGCCCAAAAAGTCACCAAATTTTGCACCCAAGTCAGGCCTGGCGAAAAATTTGATATTTAATGGTTTGCATTAATGGGCGTGGCAAAATGGCTCAACAGCGCCCCCTTGAAAACTTTGTGCCTCAAGCCCCACGATACGGTTTGACGTACATGCACGAAAATCGGTACACACCTGTATCATGGGACAACTTAAAGAAAAGTCTCTTGCCGTCATGCCCGAAACCGAACAGGAAGTCGGCCATTTTGAATTAGTCGTGTCACTTTGGCGCAATTTATGCCATTCCTTCGGCAGTTAATTCAGCCCGAACCGTAACGTGCACCCAGGTGTATTATACATCAAAATGTGCGTCTCCCTCCTGCGACCACACGCATTACTTTTCTCTTTCAAAAGCGTTACCGTGGCGACGCTAGACGCCAAAAAGCGCGCCCACCCTTCATCTGGTTGGTTCAGACAGAAAAAACTTTGCGCCTCAAGCCCCATAATACGGTTTGACGTACATGAACGAAAATCGGTACACTCCTGTATCATGTTGCAACTAAAAGAAAAGTCTCTTGGCGCCATGCCTGAAATCGAACAGGAAGTCGGCCATTTTGAACATTCTGAATTAATTGCGTAATTTTGGAGCAATATATGCCATTCTTCGAGAGTTAATTCAGCCCGAACCGTATCGTGAACCCAGATGTGTTATACATCAAAATGTGCGTCTCCATCCTGCGACTACACGCATTACTTTTCTCTTTCGAAAGTGTTACCGTGGCGACGCTAGACGCCAACAAGCGCACCCCCCCTTCATCTGATTGGTCCATATTTGATAGTTCCCCAAAAGGCACCAAATTTGGCATGCAAGCCAGGCCTGGTGATAAATTTGATATTTCATGGTTTGCATTAATGGGCGTGGCAAAATGGCTCAACAGCGCCCCCCGGAAAACTTTGTGCCTCAAGCCCCACAATACGGTTTGACGTACATGCACGAAAATCGCTACACACCTGTGTCATGGCACAACTTAAAGAAAAGTCTCTTGGAGCCATGGCCAAAACCGAACAGGATGTCGGCCATTTTGAATAAATTGTGTCATTTTGGCGAAATTTATGCCATTCCTTCGAGAGTTAATTCAGCCCGAACCGTATCGTGCACCCAGGTGTGTTATACATCAAAATGTGCGTCTACATCCTGCGACACCACGCATTACTTTTCTCTTTCAAAAGTGTTACCGTGGCGACGCTAGACGCCAAAAGGCGCGCCCCCCCTTCATGTGATTGGTCCATATTTGATAGTTCTCCAAAAGTCACCAAATTTTGCATGCAAGCCAGGCCTGGTGATAAATTTTATATTTCATTGTTTGCATTAATGGGCGTGGCCTAACGGCTCAACAGCGCCACCTTGAATACTTTTCTCTGCCATAACTTTTGAATGGTTTGACATAGAGAGTCGTGGGTGGTGTCATCAGATTCTGTATGGAGTCCTTGACCTTCATTGGCCTGAATTAGCCCCGCCCCTTCTTCTGATTGGTTGTCCCTTTTTTCTGCTATAAACTTTGAATGGTTTGACATAGGAAGTCGTAGGTGGTGTCAAGGGACTCTGCAATGAGTCCTTGAGCTTCTTTGGCCTGAATTAGCCCCGCCCCTTCTTCTGATTGGTTGTCCCTTTTTTATAATAAAATCGCCACAAGCCGCCAGTCGCTCTCGCGCTGACTCCCGCTTCCTGATTCAAACGTCTGCCGGCCCCGCCCCCCGACCAATCGGTGGCGAGTAGGGTGATGACGGCCCCGCCCCCCGACCAATCGGTGGCGAGTAGGGTGATGACGGCCCCGCCCCCCGACCAATCAGTGGCGAGTAGGGTGATGACGGCCCCGCCCCCCGACCAATCAGTGGCGAGTAGGGTGATGACGGCCCCGCCCCCCGACCAATCAGCTCCCTGTAATGTGGTGACGTCAGAAATATTCCCAGCTCAGCCCGGTTACAACCTTGGCAGAATGGTTACAGAAAAAGTAATAATTAAAATAGTAGGGTTTTACTAATATTTATAACTTACAAATATTTAAAAAAATTAGAAAAAACAGCTCCAGACTTACATTACTAAATATCGATATGTTGGTCTCTGCTAAGTCAGTAGGTCAAAGAGATATGAGAAGCTGAGTCTTAGCTCAGCCAGAGTGTTCCCGTCTTCGGAGTCAGAGATCAGAGTTCGATTCCCGCAGTATCCAGACTTTTTTGTCAGCAATTTTTTTTTTCTACATCAATATGTGCGTCCCTGTCCTGCAACGACGCACATTACTTTTCTCATTTAAAAGCGTTACCGCGGCAACGCTAGACACCAAAAAGTGCGCCCACCCTTCATCTGATTGGTTCAGAGGGAAAAAACTTTGAGCCTCAAGCCCCATAATACGGTTTGACGTACATGAACGAAAATCGGTACACACCTGTATCATGTCGCAACTTAAAGAAAAGTCTCTTGGCGCCATGGCCGAAATTGAACAGGAAGTCGGCCATTTTGAATTAATTGTGTAATTTTGGCGCAATTAATGCCATTCCTTCGGCAATTAATACGGCCCGAACCGTAACGTGCATCCAGGTGACTTATACCTCAAAATGTGCGTCTCCATCTTGCGACTACGCGCATTACTTTTCTCTTTCAAAAGTGTTACCGTGGCGATGCTAGACGCCAAAAAGCGTGCCCCCTTAATCTGATTGGTCCATATTTGATAGTTCTCCAAAAGTCACCAAATTTTGCATGCAAGCCAGGCCTGGTGATAAATTTGATATTTCATGGTTTGCATTAATGGGCGTGGCAAAATGGCTCAACAGCACCCCCCGGAAAACTTTTCTCTGCCATAACTTTTGAATGGTTTGACATAAAGAGTCATGGGTGGTGTCATGGGACTCGGTATTGAGTCCTTGACCATAATTGGTGAAAATTAGCCCCGCCCCTTCTTTTGATTGGTTGTCCCTATTTCCTGCTATAACTTTTGAATGGTTTGACATGGAGAGTCGTGGGTGGTGTCATCAGACTCTGTATGGAGTCCTTGACCTTCATTGGCCTGAATTAGCCCCGCCCCTTCTTCTGATTGGTTGTCCCTTTTTTCTGCTATAACTTTTCAATGGTTTGACATAGGAAGTCGTGGGTGGTGTCATTTCTGATACGTATGGGGGGCGGTGGCCGTGAGTGCGAGGGCCCGTTCATCGCTGCTTGCAGCTTTAATTATTATTATTATTTTCCTGACAAAAGGAAGGCCTTTTTGCCCCCCTAAACGTGCCCAAAAAGTCACCAAATTTTGCACCCAAGCCAGGCCTGGCGAAAAATTTGATATTTAATGGTTTGCATTAATGGGCGTGGCAAAATGGCTCAACAGCGCCCCCTTGAAAACTTTGTGCCTCAAGCCCCACGATACGGTTTGACGTACATGCACGAAAATCGGTACACACCTGTATCATGGGACAACTTAAAGAAAAGTCTCTTGCCGTCATGCCCGAAACCGAACCGGAAGTCGGCCATTTTGAATTAATCGTGTCACTTTGGCGCAATTTATGCCATTCCTTCGGCAGTTAATTCAGCCCGAACCGTAACGTGCACCCAGGTGTGTTATACATCAAAATGTGCGTCTCCATCCTGCGACCACACGCATTACTTTTTTCTTTCAAAAGCGTTACTGTGGCGACGCTAGACGCCAAAAAGCGCGCCCACCCTTCATCTGGTTGGTTCAGACAGAAAAAACTTTGCGCCTCAAGCCCCATAATACGGTTTGATGTACATGAACGAAAATCGGTACACACCTGTATCATGTTGCAACTAAAAGAAAAGTCTCTTGGCGCCATGGCCGAAACCAAACAGGAAGTCGGCCATTTTGAACATTCTGAATTAATTGCGTAATTTTGGAGCAATATATGCCATTCCTTCGAGAGTTAATTCAGCCCGAACCGTATTGTGAACCCAGATGTGTTATACATCAAAATGTGCGTCTCCATCCTGCGACTACACGCATTACTTTTCTCTTTCAAAAGTGTTACCGTGGCGACGCTAGAAGCCAACAAGCGCACCCCCCCTTCATCTGATTGGTCCATATTTGATAGTTCCCCAAAAGGCACCAAATTTGGCATGCAAGCCAGGCCTGGCGATAAATTTGATATTTCATGGTTTGCATTAATGTGGTGGCAAAATGGCTCAACAGCGCCCCCTTGAAAACTTTGTGCCTAAAGCCCCACAATACCGTTTGACGTACATGCACGAAAATCGCTACACACCTGTATCATGGCACAACTTAAAGAAAAGTCTCTTGGAGCCATGGCCGAAACCGAACAGGATGTCGGCCATTTTGAATAAATTGTGTCATTTTGGCGAAATTTATGCCATTCCTTCGGCAGTTAATTCAGCCCGAACCGTAATGTACACCCAGGTGTGTTATACATCAAAATGTGCGTCTCCATCCTGCGACAACACGCATTACTTTTCTCTTTCAAAAGTGTTACCGTGGCGACGCTAGACGCCAAAAGGCGCGCCCCCCCTTCATGTGATTGGTCCATATTTGATAGTTCTCCAAAAGTCACCAAATTTTGCATGCAAGCCAGACATGGCGATACATTTGATATTTCATGGTTTGCATTAATGGGCGTGGCCTAACGGCTCAACAGCGCCCCCTAGAATACTTTTCTCTGCCATAACTTTGGAATGGTTTGACATAGAGAGTCGTGGCTGGTGTCATCAGATTCTGTATGGAGTCCTTGTCCTTCATTGGCCTGAATTAGCCCCGCCCCTTCTTCTGATTGGTTGTCCCTTTTTTCTGCTATAACTTTTGAATGGTTTGACATAGGAAGTCATGGGTGGTATCATGGGACTCTGTAATGAGTTCTTAAGCTTCGTTGGCCTTAATTAGCCCCGCCCCTTCTTTTGATTGGTTGTCCCGATTTTCTGCTATAACTTTGGAATGATTTGACATAGAGAGTCCTGGGTGGTGTCATAAGATTCTGTATGGAGTCCTTGACCTTCATTGGCCTGAATTAGCCCCGCCCCTTCTTGTCATTGGTTGTCTCTTTTTTCTGCTATAACATTTTAATTGTTTGACATAGGAAGTCGTGGGTCGTGTCATGGGACTCTGTAATGAGTCCTCAAGCTTCGTTGGCCTTAATTAGCCCCGCCCCTTCTTCTGATTGGTTGTCCCTTTTCTCTGCCATAACTTTTGAATGGTTTGACATAGAGAGTCGTGGGTGGTGTCATGGGACTCTGTAATGAGTCCTTAAGCTTCGTTGGCCTTAATTAGCCCCGCCCCTTCTTCTGATTGGTTGTCCCGATTTTCTGCTATAACTTTGGAATGGTTTGATATAGAGAGTCGTGGGTGGTGTCATCAGATTCTGTATGGAGTCCTTGACCTTCATTGGCTTGAATTAGCCCCGCCCCTTCTTCTGATTGGTTGTCCCTTTTTTCTGCTATAACTTTTCAATGGTTTGACATAGGAAGTCGTGGGTGGTGTCATTTCTGATACTTATGGGGGGCGGTGGCCGTGAGTGCGAGGGCCCGTTCATTGCTGCTTGCAGCTTTAATTATGGGCATGCCAAGTAGTGGCATGACCATATTGCAATCGTCCAGAATGGCCCAAAGGGCAATGCTGCTAGCATGCTAAAGTCGCAAAAGTCCCACTGCGCACCAGCGGGTGTACAGCATGACCCCGCACTGATGTGGAAAAAAAAAATCCCCAAAAAGTAAAACACGGCCGAAAAAATGAGGAAAAACATGAAAATGAAGGCGTAAATTAGTACCCAGAAAAGGTTTCCCTTTTCTTATTAGTGCCACGGCTGCGCCACGTGGCACTCCTCCTCCATTGAGATGCGCAAGCTCAATGGAGGAGGAGTGCCTCGTGCGCAGCACGAGGCACTCATACTATTGCTCAGGCTTATTAGTGCCACGGCTGCGCCACGTGGCACGCCTCCTCCATTGAGCTGCGCAAGCTCAATGGAGGAGGAGTGCCTCGTGCGCAGCACGAGGCACTCATACTATTGCTCAGGCTTATTATTATTTATATATTCTTCCGTAAAAACTTTGTCCGGCTACTCCTCCTACAGCTTTGAGAAAACGCGAAAAGTAAAAACGTAGAAACGTGCGCCTTAATCGGGAATCGATGGGTATGACTTTTATTAGCGATTGGCGTGCACGTTTTTGCGCAACGTGCACAAACGTGCGCTTTTTGCCCCATCCGGAACGCATTGCGTGAAGTTTGGGGCCTCACCACTCGCACACCGTTACTCGAAAAATTCTGAACCGATTTAGAAAGTTGTAGGCCCTGAATTTAACTACAGTCCTGTGGATTTTCAGAACGATGGCACGAATAGTTTTTGCACGAAGTGCAAAAACATTTCCAAATTTCCAAACTAATGGGGAAGATTTTCCCATGCATTTCAATGGCGCCATTATAAGCGGATGGGAAAATGTTGAGAAAAAAAAGACAAAATTCACCTTTTTTCCGAGTCACGTATCTTTCTCATACTTGGACGTAGAAACGTCATTCAAACTTCAAAACGGAGGAAAACTTCTCTTCTCTCTCCAAACCCCGGACTGTTTTTTCCTAAAATGTACACTTTTCAAGATATGAGCGCTCAAGCGAGGACTGGAAATCACTTTTTTTCAAATCTAGAGCACGGGAGTCAGTTTGCTAGAGTGTAGTTACACTGAAAAAAAAACATGATTTCTTATTTGTAACTCGAGGTCACGGCCAAACCGTAAAAGGTAGACAGATCATTTTTGGTCAGAATATAGACATAGGTGTTGTGATTCATAAAATGTGACTTTGACAGGCGTGGTGTGCACAAAATTTTAACGGGGGAGCCAACAGACACGCCAGTTCCTGTCTCTCTCTTCATTGACTCCCATGTTAAATGAAGTTTTCTTAAAAAAAATCTCATTTTTGTTTTCGAATTGCCGTTACTAACACATTTTAAGGAATATCTGTATGAAAATAACATTTAGATAATCTGGTAGGTTCTCTGTTTCTCAAAATGTTTTCGTTTTTCTGCTAAGAGCTACGGTTTGAGCGCAAAGTGGAGTGATTTCAGGTTTGTCACAACCAAAAATCCAGCTGAGTCATTCCCGCTCCCTCTGTATCAGGTTCTTGTTGCCCCTAGCAACCAGAGCTCAGCTGTTGACTGATTAGACTGACCCAGAACTGGTCACATGACTCACTCAGTACAGAATTCATAGTATAACCTGGAAAATGGAGAAATCTGAACCCTGACCTTTTAACCTTAGATGAACACACACACACACACACACACACACACACACACACACACACACACACACACACACACACACACACACACACACACACACACACGATAGGTGTTATTATGGGATGTCAGGTGTTTTTATAGGATGTTAGTGTTATTATGGGATGTCAGGTGTTTTTATAGGATGTTAGTGTTATTATGGGATGACAGGTGTTTTTATAGGATGTTAGTGTTATTATGGGATGGCAGGTGTTTTTATAGGATGTTAGTGTTATTATGGGATGGCAGGTGTTTATTATGGGATGGTAGTGTTATTGGTGTTAGCGGTCCCGTTAGCGGTTCTGTTAGCGGTCCTGTTAGCGATCCCGTTAGCGGTCCCGTTAGCGGTCCAGTTAGCGATCCCGTTAGCGGTCCAGTTAGCGACCCCGTTAGCGGTCCCGTTAGGAATCCCGTTAGCGGTCCCGTTAGCGGTTGTTAGCGATCCCGTTAGCGATCCCGTTAGCGGCTTGGTTAGCAATCCCGTTAGCGGCTCGGTTAGCGGTCCCGTTAGCGGTTCAGTTAGCGATTCCGTTAGCGATCCCGTTAGCGGTCCCGTTAGCGGTCCCGTTAGCGGTCCAGTTAGCGATCCCGTTAGCGGTCCAGTTAGCGACCCCGTTAGCGGTCCCGTTAGCGGTTCCGCTAGCGGTTGTTAGCGATCCCGTTAGCGGTCCCGTTAGCGGTTCAGTTAGCGATTCCGTTAGCGATCCCGTTAGCGGTCCCGTTAGCGGTCCAGTTAGCGATCCCGTTAGCGGTCCAGTTAGCGACCCCGTTAGCGGTCCCGTTAGCGGTTCCGCTAGCGGTTGTTAGCGATCCCGTTAGCGGTCCCGTTAGCGGTTCTGTTAGCGGTTCTGTTAGCGGTCCTGTTAGCGGTTCCGTTAGCGGTTGTTAGCGGTCCCGTTAGCGATCCCATTAGCGGCTCGGTTAGCAATCCCGTTAGCGGCTCGGTTAGCGGTCCCGTTAGCGGTTCAGTTAGCGATTCCGTTAGCGATCCCGTTAGCGGTACCGTTAGCGGTCCAGTTAGCGATCCCGTTAGCGGTCCAGTTAGCGACCCCGTTAGCGGTCCCGTTAGCAATCCCATTAGCGGTCCCGTTAGCGGTTCCACTAGCGGTTGTTAGCGATCCCGTTAGCGGTTCTGTTAGCGGTTCTGTTAGCGGTCCCGTTAGCGGTTCTGTTAGCGGTTGTTAGCGGTCCCGTTAGCGGCTCGGTTAGCGGTCCCGTTAGCGATCCCGTTAGCGATCCCGTTAGCGATCCCGTTAGCGATCCCGTTAGCGATCCCGTTAGCGATCCCGTTAGCGATCCCGTTAGCGGTCCCGTTAGCGGTTCCGTTAGCGATCCCATTAGCGGTCCCGTTAGCGGTTCCGTTAGCGGTTGTTAGCGGCTCGGTTAGCGATCCCGTTAGCGGCTCGGTTAGTGGTCCCGTTAGCGGTCCCGTTAGCGATCCCGTTAGCGATCCCGTTAGCGGTTCAGTTAGCGGTTCTATATTTTCTGTAATAACTTTTGAATGGTTTGACATAGAGAGTCATGGGTGGTGTCATTGGAATCTGTATCGAGTCCTTGACCTTCATGGGTGCAAATAAGCCCCGCGATCATCCGGCAGTAGTCCGTGGCACTTCAAAATTTCCCGGGAATTTTGTCTAGTTATTTATTTATTCTTCCGTAAAAACTTTGTCCGGCTACTCCTCCTACAGCTTTGAGAAAACGCGAAAAGTAAAAACGTAGAAACGTGCGCCTTAATCGGGAATCGATGGGTATGACTTTTATTAGCGATTGCCGTGCACGTTTTTGCGCAACGTGCACAAACGTGCGCTTTTTGCCCCATCCGGAACGCATTGCGTGAACTTTGGGGCCTCACCACTCGCACACCGTTACTCGAAAAATTATGAACCGATTTAGAAAGTTGTAGACCCTGAATTTAACTACAGTCCTGTGGATTTTCAGAGCGATGGCACAAATAGTTTTTGCACGAAGTGCAAAAACATTTCCAAATTTCCAAACTAATGGGGAGACCATTTTGCCATGTATTCCTATGGCGCCATTCAAAGCGGATGGGAAAATGTCGAGAAAAAAGACAAAATTCACCTTTTTTCTGAGTCACGTATCTTTCTCATACTTGCACGTAGAAACGTCATTCAAACTTCAAAACGGAGGAAAACTTCTCTTCTCTCTCTAAACCCCGGACTGTTTTTTCCTAAAATGTACACTTTTCAAGATATGAGCCCTCAAGCGAGGTCTGGAAATCACTTTTTTTCAAATCTAGAGCACGGGAGTCAGTTTGCTAGAGTGTAGTTACACTGAAAAAAAAACATGATTTCTTATTTGTAACTCGAGGTCACGGCCAAACCGTAAAAGGTAGACAGATCATTTTTGGTCAGAATATAGACATAGGTGTTGTGATTTATAAAATGTGACTTTCACAGGCGTGGTGTGCACAAAATTTTAACGGTGGAGCCAACAGACACGCCAATTCCTGTCTGTCTCTTCATTGACTCCCATGTTAAATGAAGTTTTCTTAAAAAAAATCTCATTTTTGTTTTCGAATTGCCGTTACTAACACATTTTAAGGAATATCTGAATAAAATTAAGATTGTCAGAATCTTCCGGGTTCTGTCTCTCTCACGATGTCTTTGTTTTTCTGATAGGAGCTACAGTTTGATTACAAGGTGAAGTTATTTGAGGCTTGTCAAATCCAAAAAACTAGCTGAGTCATTCCAATACAATATACACTACCATACTTCCGGGTCATGTGACCCAGAACTGGTCACATGACACATCAATGCAGACTTCATAATACTTTACCTTGGATAATGGAGGAATCTGAACCCTGACCTTACATGATCCCCATTTTATTTTTATAGGATGTTAGTGTTATTATGGGATGGCAGGTGTTTTTATAGGATGTTAGTGTTATTATGGGATGGCAGGTGTTTTTTTTAAGGTTTTTAGCGTTATTATGGGATGGCAGGTGTTTTTATAGGATGTTAGTGTTATTATGGGATGGTAGGTGTTTATTATGGGATGGTAGTGTTATTGGTGTTAGCGGTCCCGTTAGCGGTTCTGTTAGCGGTCCTGTTAGCGATACCGTTAGCGGTCCAGTTAGCGATCCCGTTAGCGGTCCAGTTAGCGACCCCGTTAGCAATCCCGTTAGCGGTCCCGTTAGCGGTTGTTAGCGATCCCGTTAGCAATCCCGTTAGCGGCTCGGTTAGCGGTCCCGTTAGCGGTCCCGTTAGCGGTCCCGTTAGCGGTCCCGTTAGCGGTTCCGTTAGCGATCCCGTTAGCGGTCCCGTTAGCGGTCCCGTTAGCGGTTCCGTTAGCGGTTGTTAGCGGCTCGGTTAGCGATTCCGTTAGCGGCTCGGTTAGCGGTCCCGTTAGCGATCCCGTTAGCGATCCCGTTAGCGGTTCAGTTAGCGGTTCTGTTAGCGGTCCTGTTAGCGGTTCCGTTAGCGGTTGTTAGCGGTCCCGTTAGCGACCCCATTAGCGGCTCCGTTAGCGATCCCGTTAGCGATCCCGTTAGCGGTCCCGTTAGCGGTTCCGTTAGCGGTTGTTAGCGGCTCGGTTAGCGATTCCGTTAGCGGTCCCGTTAGCGGTCCCGTTAGCGGTTCCGTTAGCGGTTGTTAGCGGCTCGGTTAGCGATTCCGTTAGCGGCTCGGTTAGCGGTCCCGTTAGCGATCCCGTTAGCGATCCCGTTAGCGGTTCTGTTAGCGGTCCTGTTAGCGGTTCCGTTAGCGGTTGTTAGCGGTCCCGTTAGCGACCCCATTAGCGGCTCCGTTAGCGATCCCGTTAGCGATCCCGTTAGCGGTCCCGTTAGCGGTTGTTAGCGGCTCGGTTAGCGATTCCGTTAACGGCTCGGTTAGCGGTCCCGTTAGCGATCCCATTAGCGATCCCGTTAGCGGTTCAGTTAGCGGTTCTGTTAGCGGTTTCGTTAGCGGTTGTTAGCGGTCCCGTTAGCGACCCCATTAGCGGCTCCGTTAGCGATCCCGTTAGCGATCCCGTTAGCGGTCCCGTTAGCGGTTCCGTTAGCGATCCCGTTAGCGGTCCCGTTAGCGGTTCCGTTAGCGGTTGTTAGCGGCTCGGTTAGCGATTCCGTTAGCGGCTCGGTTAGCGGTCCCGTTAGCGATCCCGTTAGCGATCCCGTTAGCGGTTCAGTTAGCGGTTCTGTTAGCGGTCCTGTTAGCGGTTCCGTTAGCGGTTGTTAGCGGTCCCGTTAGCGACCCCATTAGCGGCTCCGTTAGCGATCCCGTTAGCGATCCCGTTAGCGGTCCCGTTAGCGGTCCCGTTAGCGGTCCCGTTAGCGGTTCCGTTAGCGATCCCATTAGCGGTCCCGTTAGCGGTCCCGTTAGCGGTTGTTAGCGGCTCGGTTAGCGATTCCGTTAACGGCTCGGTTAGCGGTCCCGTTAGCGATCCCGTTAGCGATCCCGTTAGCGGTTCAGTTAGCGATCCCGTTAGAGGTTCCGTTAGCGGTTCTGTTAGCTATCCCGTTATCGGTCCCGTTAGCGGTCTTGTTAGCGGTTCTATTAGCCTATTACATATTTTCTGTAATAACTTTTGAATGGTTTGACATAGAGAGTCATGGGTGGTGTCAAATGACTAAGTATCGAGTCCTTGACCTTCATGGGTGCAAATAAGCCCCGCGATCATCCGGCAGTAGTCCGTGGCACTTCAAAATTTCCCGGGAATTTTGGTCTAGTTATTATTATTATTATTATTCTTATTCCGCACTTTTTTTCGTCCGTTAATACGGCCCGAACCGCAACGTGCACCCATGCATGGCATACATTGTTGGATGCGTCTCCATCGTGATTCGATGGGCATTACTTTTCTCCGTAATAGGGGTTACCGTGGCAACGCTAGTTGCCAAAAAGCAAAAAAAAAGGCGAAAATTCCCACGCTTATTGCTCGGCCGAACTTTATCGTAGAGACATCGTTCAAACTTTCAAACACTCGGCCCGATAGTCACTAAAGGACCATAAAACTTCATCATGCTACTTATCACGGTTTTTGCGATATTTAACTTTCAATTTAAAAAAAAAATCAATTTTATTTTGGACGCTTGTTGCTAGGCAACGGTTTATCGTACAGACATCATTACAACATTGACAAACCCGGGACGCTTTGTACTGCAACATATTTTAGTCTCGTCATGCTTGCTATTACGGTTTTTGAGATATTCCACATTGTTCATTTTGATGCTAACGGAACTTCGGATGCTTGTTGCGCGGCAACGCGGTATCGCAGAGACTTTGATTCAACGTTAAAATACTCAGTTTGATGTGGACTACAACATACTGAGGGCTCATTACGCTGTCGTTTACATCTTTTGAGATATTGAAGCCAAATTGTCCCATTCTATCCTATGGGGCTTGTTACCATGGCAACAAAAACCAATGCATTTGTATGGGGGAGCATGTGAATAAACAATCTGTTAATGCTGCCTGAACCGGAACGTGCACCCATGCATGGCATACATCGTTGGATGCGTCTCCATCGTGCCTCGATGGGCATTACTTTTCTCAGTCAAAAGTGTTACCGTGGCAACGCTAGATGCCATAAAGCAAAAAAAAAGGCGAAAATTCAGACGCTTATTGCTCGATCGAACTTTGTCGTAGAGACATCGTTCAAACTTTTAAACACTCGGCCCGATTGTCCCTAACGGTACGTACAAGCTCATTATGCCAAGTATTACAGTTTTTGCGATATTTACCTTTCAGGTTTTTTTTAAATTTCCGTTTGACTTTGGACGCTTGTTGCTAGGCAACAGGTTATCGTAGAGACATCGTACAAATGTTTCCCGACTCGGCACGCAGTGGACTTCAACATACTCAAATTTCATGAAGCTGGGATTTAAGGAAATTTTATGTCAAAATCCAGGCCAAATGGCCCCATTCATTCGGATGGGGTTTTGTACCATGGTGAAAAAAAAAACCTATCCGTTAACGTAGCCTGAACCGGAACATGCACCCATGCACGGCCTACATCGTTAGATGCGTCTCCATCTTGCCTCGATGGGCATTACTATTCTCAGTCAAAAGCGTTTCCGTGGCAACGCTAGATGCCAAAAAGCGCGCCCCATTAATAACTATTGGGAGCACAGGAATGAATGAAATACAAGCGTAAAAACACCTCAAACTGACATAGAACCGCCCCAAACACAACCACTACAGCCCCAAACCAAAGCGGCGAGAGGGGACGAATGGGCGGTAGGGCATGCCCATATCAAAATTTCCAGAAATTTTCTAGTTATTATTATTTTTCTTCTGACAAAGTGATGGCCCTTTTGCCCCCCTTAACATGCCCAAAAAGTCACCAAATTTTGCACCCAAGTCAGGCCTGGCGAAAAATTTGATATTTAATTGTTTGCATTAATGGGCGTGGTAAAATGGCTCAACAGCGCCCCCTTGAAAACTTTGTGCCTCAAGCCCCACGATACGGTTTGACGTACATGCACGAAAATCGGTACACACCTGTATCATGGGACAACTTAAACAAAAGTCTCTTGGCGACATGGCCGAAACCGAACAGGAAGTCGGCCATTTTGAATTAATCGTGTCATTTTGGCGAAATTTATGCCATTCCTTCGAAAGTTAATTCAGCCCGAACCGTAACGTGCCCCCAGGTGTGTTATACATCAAAATGTGCGTCTCCCTCCTGTGACCACACGCATTACTTTTCTCTTTCAAAAGCGTTACCGTGGCGACGCTAGACGCCAAAAAGCGCGCCCACCCTTCATCTCGTTGCTTCAGACAGAAAAAACTTTGCGCCTCAAGCCCCATAATACGCTTTGACGTACATGAACGAAAATCGGTACACACCTGTATCATGTCGCAACTTAAAGAAAAGTCTCTTGGCGCCATGGCCGAAACCGAACAGGAAGTCGGCCATTTTGAACATTCTGAATTAATCGCGTAATTTTGGACCAATATGAGCCATTCCTTCGAGAGTTAATTCAGCCCGAACCGTATCGTGAACCCAGATGTGTTATACATCAAAATATGTGTCTCCATCCTGCGACTACACGCATTACTTTTCTCTTTCGAAAGTGTTACCGTGGCGACGCTAGACGCCAACAAGCGCACCCCCCCTTCATCTGATTGGTCCATATTTGATAGTTCCCCAAAAGGCACCAAATTTGGCATGCAAGTCAGGCCTGGCGAAAAATTTGATATTTAATTGTTTGCATTAATGGGCGTGGTAAAATGGCTCAACAGCGCCCCCTTGAAAACTTTGTGCCTCAAGCCCCACGATACGGTTTGACGTACATGCACGAAAATCGGTACACACCTGTATCATGGGACAACTTAAACAAAAGTCTCTTGGCGACATGGCCGAAACCGAACAGGAAGTCGGCCATTTTGAATTAATCGTGTCATTTTGGCGAAATTTATGCCATTCCTTCGAAAGTTAATTCAGCCCGAACCGTAACGTGCCCCCAGGTGTGTTATACATCAAAATGTGCGTCTCCCTCCTGTGACCACACGCATTACTTTTCTCTTTCAAAAGCGTTACCGTGGCGACGCTAGACGCCAAAAAGCGCGCCCACCCTTCATCTCGTTGCTTCAGACAGAAAAAACTTTGCGCCTCAAGCCCCATAATACGCTTTGACGTACATGAACGAAAATCGGTACACACCTGTATCATGTCGCAACTTAAAGAAAAGTCTCTTGGCGCCATGGCCGAAACCGAACAGGAAGTCGGCCATTTTGAACATTCTGAATTAATCGCGTAATTTTGGACCAATATGAGCCATTCCTTCGAGAGTTAATTCAGCCCGAACCGTATCGTGAACCCAGATGTGTTATACATCAAAATATGTGTCTCCATCCTGCGACTACACGCATTACTTTTCTCTTTCGAAAGTGTTACCGTGGCGACGCTAGACGCCAACAAGCGCACCCCCCCTTCATCTGATTGGTCCATATTTGATAGTTCCCCAAAAGGCACCAAATTTGGCATGCAAGTCAGGCCTGGCGATAAATTTGATATTTCATGGTTTGCATTAATGGGCGTGGCAAAATGGCTCAACAGCGCCCCCCTGAAAACTTTGTGCCTCAAGCCCCACAATACGGTTTGACGTACATGCACGAAAATCGCTACACACCTGTATCATGGCACAACTTAAAGAAAAGTCTCTTGGAGCCATGGCCGAAACCGAACAGGAAGTCGGCCATTTTGAAATCTGATTGGTCCATATTTGATAGTTCTCCAAAAGTCACCAAATTTTGCATGCAAGACAGACTTGGCGATAAATTTGATATTTCATGGTTTGCATTAATGGGCGTGGCCTAACGGCTCAACAGCGCCCCCTAGAATACTTTTATCTGCCATAACTTTTGAATGGTTTGACATAGGAAGTTGTGGGTGGTGTCATGGGACTCTGTAATGAGTCCTCAAGCTTCGTTGGCCTTAATTAGCCCCGCCCCTTCTTCTGATTGGTTGTCCCGATTTTCTGCTATAACTTTGGAATGGTTTGACATAGAGAGTCGTGGGTGATGTCATCAGATTCTTTATGGAGCCCTTGACCTTCATTGGCCTGAATTAGCCCCGCCCCTTCTTCTGATTGGTTGTCCCTTTTTTATGCTATAACTTTTGAATGGTTTGACATAGGAAGTCGTGGGTGGTGGCATGGGACTCTGTAATGAGTCCTTAAGCTTCGTTGGCCTTAATTAGCCCCGCCCCTTATTCTGATTGGTTGTCCCGATTTTCTGCTATAACTTTGGAATGGTTTGACATAGAGAGTCGTGGGTGGTGTCATCAGATTCTTTATGGAGCCCTTGACCTTCATTGGCCTGATTAAGCCCCGCCCCTTCTTCTGATTGGTTGTCCCTTTTTTCTGCTATAACTTTTGAATGGTTTGACATAGGAAGTCGTGGGTGGTGTCATGGGACTCTGTAATGAGTCCTTAAGCTTTGTTGGCCTTAATTAGCCCCGCCCCTTATTCTGATTAGTTGTCCCGATTTTCTGCTATAACTTTGGAATGGTTTGCCATAGAGAGTCGTGGGTGGTGTCATCAGATTCTTTATGGAGTCCTTGACCTTCATTGGCCTGAATTAGCCCCGCCCCTTCTTCTGATTGGTTGTCCATATTTTCTGACTATAACTTTTGAATGGTTTGACATATTTGAAATATGCTGGTAATGTGTCAGCCAACCACAAAAATCTCTGGAATTTTGGTGGAATCATTTATTTTTTGTCCTTGCCCGGTGCAAATGACATAAATAAAGTGCGTGGTTTGGTTGTGAAAAAATAAAAGTAATGTTACGTGAACAATAAATCAAATGCTCTCTTCCATGCAGTGTGTGGGTCTAGGAAGTAAAGACTGGAACATGCTATTCACAAAAGCACAAATAGTGGGGTTTTACTAATATTTATCTTACAAATATTTTAAAAATTACGAAAAAACAATTCGGGACTCAGATTATATCGCTATGTTGGTCTCTCGTTAATCAGTCAGTCAGAAAACGGCCAAGCTGATTCGTGGCAGAGGGGTAATGTCAACGTCTTTCGTGTGAGAGATCGCGGGTTCGATCCCAGCACAATGCAAAGTTTATTGTCAGCAATTTGTGTGGTTTTTTTAACATCAAAATGTGCGTCTCCGTCTTGCGACGACGCGCATTACTTTTCTCATTCAAAAGTGTTACCGTGGCAACACTCGACGCCAAAAAGTGCGCCCCCCTTCATCTGATTTGTCCATATTTGATAGTTCCCCAAAAGTCACCAAATTTTGCATACAAGGCAGGCCTGGCGATAAATTTGATATTTCATGGTTTGCATTAATGGGCGTGGCCTAACGGCTCAACAGCGCCCCCTAGAATACTTTTCTCTGCCATAACTTTTGAATGGTTTGACATAAAGAGTCGTGGGTGGTGTCATGGGACTCTGTATTGAGTCCTTGACCATAATTGGTGAAAATTAACCCCGCCCCTTCTTCTGATTGGTTGTCCCGATTTTCTGCTATAACTTTTGAATGGTTTGACATAGAGAGTCGTGGGTGGTGTCATCAGATTCTGTATGGAGTCCTTGACTTTCATTGGCCTGAATTAGCCCCGCCCCTTCTTCTGATTGGTTGTCCCGATTATCTGCTATAACTTTTGAATGGTTTGACATAGGAAGTCGTGGGTGGTGTCATTTCTGATATGCTTATGGGGGCGGTGGCCGTGAGTGCGAGGGCCCGTTCATCGCTGCTTGCAGCTTTAATTATTATTATTATTATTCTCGCCGTAAATAAATTGCCTTTTTGGAGGCCTTAAAATGCTCCAAAACTCACCAAATTTTGCACACGCTTCCAGAGTCACGTAAAATTACGTATTTTATGGGCGACAGGCATGGGTCCACAAGAATGGGCTCTATAGCGCCACCTATTTTATGTTTTTTGACGAGCCCCACAATATGGTTTGACTTACAGCAATGACCTTTATGTGTGTATTATATTAGACAAAGAGCTACAAAAAAGTCTTTTGGACCCATGGTCTAAGTTACACAGGAAGTCCGGCATTTTGAACAGAAAATGTCATTTTTCATGAATTCTGATCATTTCTAGGCCTCGTACTTTAACGAACTCCTCCTAGAGATTTTATCGAATTGGCTCACAACTTGGTTTGTACAATCTAGACACATGGCCGACGCTAAATTGCGAAGCTTTTAAGTTTCTGCCAGAGGGCTTGACCGTAGTGATCCGGCGAAGTTTGAGGTCATTTTTAAGCTTCGCCATCAAACATCAATTGGCTGTAATTCAGCAATACATTATTTGATGTTGTTGAAAACGTATGTGCATGATTGTAGGTTGAGCCTGAACCCATCTATGGTGGAATATTCAGGATCGGTTGTAGCGCCACCTGTTGGCACCAGGAATTGTCATGTCTTCTAGTTTGCATCTGTGCTCCAAACGAGATCAGTTTCTTGATCTCAAAGTTGGTGAGATAATAGGTAAGGCATTGACGATGAGTGACAGAGAAAACTGTAAGTTTGTGTCAAAGGGCGTCGCTGTCAGAGGTTGTCAAATTTCGGGGTCTCGCCATGAACATAAAAGTTGTTGTAACTTAAACATAATTGGTCAGAATGAACCCAAATTCAATACATTTAATCGGGCTTGCATTCTGAACAAGTGGATATGACAATCTTGGATGAACTCCATAGCGCCACCTTTTGGTCAGGTATACATTTTTCATCAAATTATGTGCTTTAGTTGCTGTTTGGTTTATCCAATCTTAATGCGATTGACACATTTGATTGGCAGTAGGTTCCTTGTTGACCGTGTCGCGTATCGTGGTTATTTCTTGAAAGGAATTGGCATTTTTATGTCACTCTGTATTTCTGGAAAAATATTAATTAAAAATCAAAGATTTTGTGTAAGGAAAATCAAATGACAGTTTCAGATAGCTTACAACAGGAGTAAAAAATCATACACTGTAACATATTGTGTTTGAAAAACTTGGTCACTCTAAAAATTAAAAAAATGAACTAATAACGTAAAAAGCTATGTCTTTGTCAATAAATGTCATAGACATATGGGACTATGGGAAGTATATTGTTTACTGTATTTTGAAAATGTCCTGTGATTTTGATAAACCTAATCATTAGACGTGATTTTAAATGAATATTTATGTGTGATCAGACTGTGTCTCAGTCAGATCCAGCAGGACTGCTGCCGCTGAGAAGACTGCTGCAGCAGCACTGGGAGGGGAGGGGAGGGGTTGAGCTCCCGCGGGGGGAAGGTGGGGGGATGAGTGCAGTTTGGAATGCGCGCGCAGCTCTTCGGGGGAGGGGGGGTGGTGCGCGGCCGCCATCTTGGACCGGGCGCCGATCGATGCGGCCGCCATCTTGGACAGGGCATTATTTGCGTCTTAGTGCATCATTTCTACTGAGCAAGGTTTCTCCCGGACTACAATCATTCATAACTCCCAGACTCTTTACCCGATTTCCACACAGTTTGGTTTGTACAAACGGCAGAGATGTAGTTATGATACAGGATGCTGTCACACGTTAAAAATACGTACATTTATTCTGAAAGACTTTGTATTATGCTCTTTTACAAAGACATATGGTTTTTGTATAAATTGTATAAGGAAATAAGTTTGATTGTTTATTTGAATTTATTTGAGGAGAGGGGTGTGTTGTTGTATTTATATATATATATATTTATTTATTTATTTAGTTGAGAGTGAGAGTGACCTCATGCAAATATCTGAGATTAATTCCAATATCTGCTCAACAAACCACTTGCTCAGAAGTTGTTGTCTGTGTTTTGAAATATGTATACACTGTTGACATCCCACTTGCATTGGTTGTCGCTGTCTTGCCTGTCTCACTCACTGTTTTTTTTTTTTGTTTGAGTCATTTTTCTTTCTTTTCTATTATTATCATAGCCTGTAATTCCTGTATATAATCGAATTGAATCAATGTATTTTACAATTAGCTGTGATGTACAATAATTGTCATTAAAACCGATAATATTCCTATTTGTTTTAATTGAAATGAGAGAAAAACATTTAATTTTATTAAAATAGAAAAATAATATTTATAGCTTATAGGCTATAAAAATAATGTTCATTAAAGCAGTATATAAATACCATGTTATAGCTATCTGTTTCTGGTTATTTTCATATAAAAGTACGTTTTTCAATGTTTATAATTATTCACAAGTATGCAGTGTTATAACTACATCTCTGACGTTCATAACAAACTAAACTGTTAGAAAATCTTTAAAGGGGGACCTATTATGAAAAACACGTGTTTTCTTGTTTTAACATATTTAAAGTGGTCTCCCCTCAGCCTGCCAACACAGAAAAGATGAAATCCCATGAAAATCTGCAAGATCTGCTCGCCCCCACCCTTACAGAGTCCCCCAGTGTCACGTGGTTTCTGTGAGCCGTTAAGATTGGTGCATTTTCTTTACGTCACCAAAATGCACACCACCCCTCGGTCTCCTCCGCTGCTGAAACCACGCCCACCACCAGCTCTGCCGCTCGAGCTGCAGCCATTATTACAAGCAGGGGCTGTTTCCACAGCGAGGGAGAGTTAAAATGAGGTTTTGCCTCGACAAGGCGGTGCCGAGAGGGAGAGAGAAAAAAAAGGCGCTGGAGGAAGACACGGCCAAATGTCAAAAATTGGTTGATTTATTCAGCCCCCTCCACAGCAAAGATGCGTCCGCACGTAAGTTGCAGTTCACTTTCAGGCTACACAGTGTAAATATGCAGCCTATAAACCCTGGCCGTTAAATAAAAATAAGGATTGAGATTTTAAAATTATTGATTTATAAGACACTTTATTATAATCAGTACTCGAGTTGAGACCCTTTCCATCCCTTATGTCATTTCATCAATGAATGTAGTTTTACTGCTATGTCAACATTTAGAGTCATCACCAGAAAAATAACACCAGAAAAATAACTTATTTGACAATTTTCACCTGTTTCAAGTAAATGTTCACTTGAAATAAGTAGAAAAATCTGCCAATGGGACAAGATTTATCTTCTCATTACAAGCAAAACAATCTTGTTCCACATGCAGATTTTTCTACTTATTTCAAGTGAAAATCTACTTGAAACAGGTGAAAATTGTTGTTTTTTCCAGTGATGAGTCTTGTTTTAAGTGTAATGAGATTTTTTTACTAAAATGAGACATTTTAACTAGAAATAAGACAAATATTCTTGTTAAGATTGTGAGTTTTTGCAGTGATCCATTTTACTTATCCTGTGAAGGACAGAGTCATATTGATAAGTTCAGAAAAGTGTTTTTTATTGTGTTTTGATGTATTTGATGTAATTCCAGTGGATATTTAAAGCTTACAGAAGGCTGCATTTAACTGCTGCTATGTCATTCCTGCAGTATTTCTGCAGGTGTTTTGGTCACTGCTATTATTTGTAATATATTACATTATTTGTAATCAGCACAATTATC